>NW_027512481.1:3412500-3548086 GCF_048772815.1 Callospermophilus lateralis
AAACCAAAACTCTCCCACATGGCCCTTATCTTCTTCCATATAGCCACTCTGGTAACCTCTGGCTGGAGGATTCCATGAGGTCTCAGCCAAAGAGAGTGTCCAAAATAGGCTCCCTTTCCCCTATTTTGCCTAAAGTCAGAGTGGCCTGGACACCCTTTTCATGAACCAGGAGTGATCAATTAAGCCTCCCATTAATACTGCTCTGTTTCTCCAATTTGAGGCCTACTGACTTTCAGGTATAGATTCTTTATGTGATTTGAAGTCATGCGAAAACCCAAGCACCTCTGCAGGGCTTTGAAGAACTCGTTTGACCCAAAGAATACCTATTCTTACTTGATGGAGGTCAGGAACCTAACAGAGGAAGGCGAGAGACTTCATCCACAATGACTGATCTTTTGGCAATTATGGTTTTGGATGCAGACATGGGATCATTCTTTAGATCCATCAGGTGCTGAGAATCAAAGTCACAGCCACATACAAGGCCAAGAGGCTAAATCAGACACATCCCTTTCCAAAGCAATTAAGCAAAGAGCCACAGGTGATGCCCATTCATTTCCATTTGAAAACTGTATTCTTCAGGCTTCACAAAGGGGTGGCCTGAATCAAAGTCCTTCCTGACATTCTGGGCAACAGAACAATAGGTAAGCAAAAGGCCCAAAGCAGGGTATATCCACTGAGACTTTCCTGGTCACACTGATATCTGAGTTTTTTGAGATGCTGGCCATTCCCTTCAGCTATCCTGTACATGGCCATGTCAAAGACCTTGGAGGTGGTACATATCTTGGACACAAAACCATGAGCCAATTCTGGAGAGTGGCCAGAATTCAGGAAGAAAACAGCGACTTAGGAAGGTAGTAGGTATTGCCCATCCATAAGGCAAGCTGCACTCCATTCATAAATTGGGCAGGATGAATACTGGGAAGCTTTCTACTAGATAGGACACATCCATTATTGCATTCTCTTTTCTCATGTCTACAACAGTGGACACAGTGGGATACACAGACATAGAAACACTCATCTTGTCAAACGACTTACTAGAAACAGTTCACTTCAAACCAAACAAACCACCTTTCCTACCTATTATCAGAACATGAGACAAAACCACAAACCCACACTCACAAAGGCACCTCCTTCCTTCAAGTATGTGTGTGTCTCTCCAGAGTTTACTCTGAGTGGTGGGCCATACTATGTTCCCCCGAAATGGCCTGTCCTTTCTCAGATCTGGTTTCCTTGGCCAACTCTGTGAAGTTGTCAGGAAAAAGTGATGAGCCACTACCTACTTTCTCAGGAAAAGTCCCTCTTCAGAGCTCTCCTGGCATTTGGCCATACTCAACTCAGTTGGTACCGAGAAAGACTGACTCTGTCCTTGGAAAATCCAAACAACTGAGACTGGGACTGGGACTGGGATTGCCTCTCGGTGTCTGGCTTCTTGGATAGCATTTTCAGAGAGTTCCATCACCAAGTAAATGAGGTATGTCACATTCTTTGGAACTGAATGAGGCCACTGCCTTGGCAACCCCTTTGTCCTAACAGTTGCTTCCAAGGGTCCCATGAGATGGAAGCTGCCCCTACTTCCTGTGACACTTTCACAAGTTAGAATGGTATATCATCCATAGGCACCCGGGAACAGTTCTCCACACAGGCCTGGTTTGGTCCATCTTCTCTACAATTAGGAGAGAGAGGCTGATTCAGACTCATCCCTTCATCCTGACCAGGTTGTTTGCCATGGAAGATGACTTTTGCTCTCTCAGGTCCTTCATACCTCCCTACAACTTCTCCAGGTATCATTTCTGCATTCACCTTTGAGGTTTTCAGCAGGTGGAAGGTCCCCTACTTTCCTGTATTTTAAGAACAACTCTGTCCCTGCTCTTCTGTAAATTGAGATTGAGGGAACAGTGTATGTTTAGGATTAATAACAGGTTCGATTTGGGTTAGGAATCATTCTGTGTGATGAATAATGGTATTGGGAACCTGCGATATTTACAAAAACATAGAGGTGAAATATAAGTATGGAAACAGAAATCTAGGTATGATTTTAAACCCAGAATGGCATTGAGCCCTTGGTTGGGATACTTAGCTTTGAATTATGTTCTGTAACCATGTCTCAGATAATTCGATATACAATGTCACAGGACCTTGTACCTGGGTAGATTGAATGTAGAAGAGAACATCTAGTCAAAAAGCGATAGTAGGTAGGATTAGGAAGATAGTCGGTAGGTTTAGGAAGAAGAGTGAGTATAGGATTTGGACCAAAAGTTCTTTAGCAATAGGGTTTCGGTTAGAGAGTGAATGAAAATGTCAGCATATGTGAAGAGTCAGTCACAATGATGAACTGGGGAAAATATGTAGGAAATCAGGCATCAATAGAGACAATATGAAATCAGGCAAAGTATAAAGTGAGTGATAGGATTAGACATTTTCAAGAGGCTTGAGTTTGAATATATAAGCATTGGAAGAAACAAATATGATGTCACCAATAGGATTGACATTTGAGAGCATTAGGCAACCTGGACATGGATTTTTTTAGTTATCCATGTTCACTTTTCTTTTACGCTTTGGTACAATCATAAGTGTGACCATTACATTTTTTGTTCAGAATTTTACTGTGATAAAATGTATATGTGGATCAGGTGACATGAGTATTTCTTCCACCATTTCTGGGAGCAATATTTTGAAGACATATACAGTAGTGTTAGGGGTACAAAGAGGTGTACCCTGTGTCTATGAATATAGAGATAATGCATGAGTAGACCATCCTGTGAATAAATAATATAACTGGTTCCACTTTAAATAATGGAATTGACATCTGAAACTATACAGGAAATCTTATGTTGATATACAATCATTTATTCCAACCAGTTATACATCTAATGGAAATATTAGGATTATGGTTTATCATGAAGGGTGTTTGAGTTTTGCTTCATAATTGATTATAAAAAATGAAAATATTGTGATTGGAAAAAAGTCTTATGAAAAGACCATTCAAGAATCATGGAGGAATACATGTGTTCTGAAGCAGGAAGTGATTGATCATGAAAAAAATGCCTATATGTTTTCTAACTTTTGGATGAAATATATATCCTATGATGTGCATAAACTGAAGAAATAGTAATGTACCAGTGTTGAATAAAAATGAACCGCAAAATACACATCATATCCCCTAAGAATCTACTTGCATTGATGTTAACTGGGACAGTAACTGTAGAAATATTAGAGTTTGTATGTGCCATTCACTGAAGTTAGTTTCAGTACTAGGAAACAAATATGTATTTCAGGTGGATGATTATTTCTGAGAATGATCTTGTGGAAAGTTTGTTATAAATCCACATATATGAATATGAATGAATTTAGCGAGTGTATAATAAGACACATATATTTCATATATACACACTCACACGCACAGACATTAAGAAGTAACAATATAGGAGATCCAACATGGCGGCGGGCATGGAGAAATCAAGTCTCTGACCTCTTATGCGCGGGCATAGGGAGTCGTAAACTGTCTAAATGCTATTTGCTCAGAATCACTAGGCAATGCTGACCTGACGTCGATCTGGGGCGAACAGTCTGGGACCTTCAGAACACACACAGAGCCCGGATCAGCTGCATACAAGCTCAGATTTGCCTGCTTCTCGTGACTCAGAACTAACGTTCCCGCTGAAATAACTGGTCGGCCCTTCTGAATTTACAGAGTTAAAAGCAAACTGAGCCTTCATAGGCAGTGGCCACTGGATTGAAATGGGGCTTGGGAGAGACAGTTAGGACCAACCGTTGCATTTTTCACCTGGCAAAAGGAATGAACGGTCACCATTTGCATGGGATAACACCATGGCAGAGAACTGACGTCATGGGCAGAGGAGATAACTTTATTGAAATCAGCACGACAGGTGTGTAATCCCCTATCCATCTCTCTCCACACAGCTGGGAAACCTTAAGGGCCCCTCACAGCTCTCCCTTAAGGGACCCTCCCAGCTCTCCCATGAGCAAGATAGCCAGACCAAGGGAATCAGGTGTGGCGCGGGACTCGCGGCGTGGAATTCCCAGCTACTGCTTCCACCAGTGCTGACAACCAGCACCAGCTAATGGGGGCATGGCTACCAGAGGGTAAGCAAATTTGCTGGGGGCTGTCAGCCCAAAGCTCTACAAACTTAGGGTCTGAGGAGGGCAAACAGGGAGAGTGTGCCAGGCGTTCATGAAAACAGGGCTACCAGGAGCAGAGACCTGACATGTAGCCAGTATTTTGGTGAGTGTCACAGTTGAGTGGAGCCTGGCTTGAGGAAACACAAGAGAAGGCCCTAGGTACTCAGGATTAGAGACCCACCCAATCTGGAAGGAAGAGCTGCTGCACAGTGATTGGTTCCCACCTATTGAGAGGAGACGCTTGGCCCAGTGAGTACAGCTCCACCTACTGAAAGAAAAGTTAATTGAAGTCTATGACTTCATGTATTTTTATTATTTTTTTATTTTTAGTTTTTTTTCTTTTTCTTTTATTTTCATTTTTTTGTTGTTGTTCTTCAACTTATTTTAATGTTTTTATTTTTTTAATTTTATTATTATTATTATTTTAAATTTTAATTTTCATTTTTTAAATTATCATTATTATTTTAAAAAATTATTTTTTCTTTATTTTCTATTTTTTTCTTTTGTCTTTTTATTTCTTTTCAATTTTCTTATTCCCTCTTCCTTGAATTCTACCTACCTATTCTCATTCTCTTTAGTGACTTCTTCCCATCCCTTCTGATATCTTTCCTCCCAAGCTTCAAATAAATTTATAAGAGTAAGCAGTATCTCAGCACTCAAACAGAACAAGAAGTAACATGAGCAGCATAAAAAGGCAAGAAAGAAAAAGAGTACAAACAATGAAGGACAACCTAAATTTTCAGGAGGACCTAGAATCATCAGAAAAATGGTCATATAAAGAACTCAAGGAATACCTTAGAGAGATGGAATGGAACCTTAAAGAGGATACGAGACAGCAAATCCATACAGTGAAAGAACACATTGAAAATGAATTACATAAACAGATAAAAGAAGAAGTTAAGCATCTTTATCAGGGATAGAGATTATAAAAAAATCAAACAATAATTCCAGAAATGAAGGAAACGATAAACCAAATTAAAAACTCAATTGAGAGTATCACTAACAGAGTGTAGCAAGTAGAATACAGAATGTCACATAATGAAGACAAAATATATCATCTTGAAAAGAGTCTAGCCAACACAGAAAGGCTGGTAAAAAATCACGAGAAAAACATCCAAGAGATATGGGATAACATAAAAAAAAAACAACTGATGAGTCATCTGGATAGAGGAAGGTACAGAGATTCAAACCATGGGAATGAGTAACCTGTTGAATGAAATAATTACAGAAAATTTTCCAGAAATAAAAAAGGAAATGGATATACAAATTGTAGATGCTTACAGGACACAGAGCACACAAAATTACAGTAGACCAAAGCCAAGACACATTGTTATGAAGATATCCAATATACAGAACAAAGAGAAAATATTAAAAGCTTAAATAGAAAAGTTGCAGATTACATTCAGGGGTAAACCAAAAATGTTAACAACGGATTTTTCATCACAGACACTGAAAGTGAGAAGATCCTGGAACAATGTATTTCAAACACTGAAAGACAATGGATGCCAACCAAGAATTCTGTATCCAGCATAATTAAGCTTCAGGTACGACAACAAAATAAAAATCTTTCATGATAAACAAAAGCTAAAAAAATTTTCAGTCAGAAAACCAGCATTGCAAAGTGTATTGAGCAAAACACTACAAGAGGAAAAAATAAAAAACAACAACCAAAACCATCAGTGGGAAGCGCCTCAGTAATGACAGAGGGCACGGGAAAAGCTAATCATGGAGAAACAAACTAAATAAAAAAAAAAAAAAGATAAATATTCAAACATGGCTGGCAGTACAAACCATATATTAATAGTAACTCTAAACACTAATGGCTTAAACTCTCCAATAAAGCAACATAGGCTTGTAGCTTGGATTCAAAAAACAAATCCAACAGTATGTTGCCTCCAGCAGACACATCTGAATGGAATAGACATACAAAGGCTGAAGGTGAAAGGTTGGGAAAAAATATACCATGCACACGGTTCTCATAAGCAAGCAGGGGTGGCCATCCTCATATCGAATAAAATCGACTTCAAGACTAATTTAATCAAAAGGGATAAGGAAGGACATTATATACTGTTAAAAGGAACCATTCACAAACAAGACATAAAAATTATCAATATTTACGCACCCTTTAATGGTGCTGCGACGTTCATAAAAAAAATTCTCCTCAAGTTCAAGAATCAAATAGACCACAACACAATAATTATGGGTGACTTCAACACACCTCTCTCATAATTGGACAGATCCTCCAAACAAAAGTTGAATAAAGAAACTATAGAACTCAATATCACAATCAATAACCTAGACTTAACTGACATATATAGAATATATCAACCATCATCAAGTGGATATACTTTTTTCTCAGCAGCACATGGATCCTTCTCAAAAATAGACTATATATTATGCCATAGGGCAACCCTCAGTAAATATAAAGAGGTGGACTTAATACCATGAATTTTATCTGATCATAATGGAATGAAACTGTAAATCAATGAAAAAGAAGGAAGGAAAAATCCTACATCACATGGAAAATGAACAATATGTTACTGAATGATCAATGGGTTACAGAAGACATAAATGAGGAAATCAAAAAATTCTTAGAGATAAATGAAAATACAGACACAACATATCGAAATCTATGGGACACAATGAAAGCAGTTTTAACAGGGAAATTCATCACATGGACGTCATTCCTCAAAAAAAGTAAAGAACAACAAATAGATGAGCTAACACTTCATTTCAAAGCCCTAGAAAAGGAAGAGCAAAACAACAGCAAATGTAGCAGAAGGCAAGAAATAATTAAAATCAGAGCGGAAAACAACAAAATTGAAACAAAAGAAATTATTGAAAAAATTAACAAAAGTAAAGCTTGGTTCTTCGAAAAATAAATAAGATCGATAGACCCTTAGCATCCCTTTATGTTCAAAACATTAGAAAAACTAGGGATAACAGGAACTTACCTCGACATTGTAAAAGCTATCTATGTTAAGCCTCAGGCTAGCATCATTCTGAATGGAGAAAAATTGAAGCATTCCCTCTAATATCTGGAACAATACACGGATGTCCTCTACCACCACTTCTATTCAATATAGTTCTCAAAACACTGGCCAGAGCAATTAGACAGATGAAAGAAATTAAAGGCATAAAAATAGGAAAAGAATAACTTAAATTATCACTATTTGCAGCTGACATGATTCTATATATAGAAGACCCAAAGGGGTCTACAAGAAAACTACTAGAACTAATAAATGATTTCAGCAATGTGGCAGGATATAAAATCAACATGCATAAATCAAAGGCATTTCTGTATATCAGCGACAAAACTTCTGAAACAGAAATGAGAAAAAAAAAACACTCCATTCACAATATCCTCAAAAAATAAAAATAAAATCTTTGGGAATCAACCTAACAAAAGAGGTGAAAGATTTATACAATGCTTACTACAGAACCCTATAAAGAGAAGTAGAATAAGATCTTAGAAGATGGAAAAATATACACTGTTCATGGATAGGGAGAACTAACATCATCAAAATGGTGATATTACCAAAAGCTCTCTATAGGTTTAACGCAATGCCAATCAAAATCCCAACGGCATTTCTTGTAGAAATAGAGAAAGCAATCATGAAATTCATATGGAAAAATAAAAGACCCGAAAAGCAAAAGCAATTCTAACCAGGAAGTGTGAATAAGGCAGTATAGCGATACCAGATTTCAAACTAAATTTCAGAGCAATAGTAACAAAGACAGCATGGTACGGGTACCAAAACAGGCGGGTGGACCAATGGTACAGAATGTAGGACACAGAGATTAATCCACAATGCTACAACAATCTTATATTTGATAAAGGAGTTAAAAGCATGCAATGGAGGAAGGATAGCATCTTCGACAAATGGTGCTGGGAAAACTGGAAATCCATATGTAACAAAATGAAACTGAATCCCTTTCTCTCGCATGCACAAAAGTTAACTCAAAATGGATCAAGGACCTTGATATCAAATCAGAGACATGGCATCTGATAGAAGAAAAAGTTGGCTACGATCTACATACTGTGGGGTCGGGCTCCAAATTCCTCAATAGGACACCCATAGCACAAGAGTTAATAACTTGTATCAACACATGGGACTTACTCAAAGTAAAAATTTTTTTCTCAGCATAGAAACAATAAGAGAGGTAAATAGGGAGCCTACATCCTGGGAACAAATCTTACTCCTCACACTTCAAATAGAGCCCTAATATCCAGAGTATACAAAGAACTCAAAAAATTAAACAATAAGATAACAAATAACCCAATCAACAAATGGGCCAAGGACCTCAACAGACACTTCTCAGAGGAGGACATATAATCAATCAACAAATACATGAAAAAATGCTCACCATCTCCAGCAGTCAGAGAAAGGTGAATCAAAACCACCCTAAGATACCATCTCACTCCAGGAAGATTGGCAGCAATTATGAAGTCAAACAACAATGCTGGCGAGGATGTGGGGAAACAGATACACTTATACATTGCTGGAGGGACTGCAAATTGATGCAGCCAATTTGGAAAGCAGTATGGTGATTCCTTGGAAAGCGGGGAATGGAACCACCATTTAACCCAGCTATTCCCTTTCTCGGTCAATTCCCTAAAGACCTAAAAGTAGCGTGCTACAGGGACACTGCTACATCAATGTTCATAGCAGCACAATTCACAATAGCAAGACGGTGGAACCAACCTAGATGCACTTCAATAGATGAATGGATAAAAAAAAATGTGGCATTTATACACAATGGAGTATTACTCTGCATTAAAAAATGACAAAATCATGGAATTTGCAAGGAAATGGATGGCACTAGAGCAGATTATGCTAAGTTAAAATAGCCAATCCCAAAAAAACAAATGCCAAATGTCTTCTTTGATATAAAGAGAGTAACTAAGAACAGAGAAGGGATGAAGAGGATGAGAAGACGATTAACATTAAAACAAGGATGAGAGGTGGGAAGGAAAGGGAGAGAGAAGAGAAATTGCATGGAAATGGAAGGAGACCCTCAGGGTTATACAAAATCACATACAAGAGGAAGTGAGAAGAAAGGGAAAAATAATACAAGGGAGAGAAATTTATTACAGTAGAGAGGGTAGAGAGAGAAGAGGAGAGGAGAGGGGAGGGGAGGGGGATAGTAGAGGATAGGAAAGGCAGCAGAATACAACAGACACTAGTATGGCAATATGTGAATCAATGGATGTGTAAGTGATGTGATTCTGCAATCTGTATATGGGGTAAAAATGGGAGTTCATAACGCACTTGAATCAAAGTGAGAAATATGATATATCAAGAACTATGTAATGTTTTGAAAAAGCATAAATAAAAATTTAAAAAAAGGAAACTAACTTTGGTGAATGATGCACGTGAATCCTAATATTTCTACAGTAACTGATCCAGTTTAATATCAATGCAAGTAGATTCCTTTGGTACATGATGTGTATTTTGACGTTTATTTTTATTCAACACTGGTACATTACAATTTCATCAGTTTATGCACATTAAAGGATATATATTTCATCCACAATTTAGCAAATTTATAGGCATTTGTTTCATTTTCAATCACTTCCTGCTTCAGAACTCATGTCTTCCTCCATATTTCTTGACTGGTAATTTTATGAAACTTCTTTCCAAACACATTATTTTCAATTTCCATAATCATTTTGAAGCAAAACTCACACACACTTCATGATAAACAATAACCCTAAGATGACAATTAGATATATAACTGGTTGGAATGAATGATTGTATGTCAATATATGATTTCTTATATATATTCAGATATCAATTCAATCCATTATTTAAAGTGGAACCAGTTATATTATTTATTCAGAGTATGTTCTATTCATGCATTATCTCTATATTCATAGACACAGGGTACACCACTTTGTACCCCCAATACTAATTTATATGTCTTCAAATATTGCTCACAGAAATGGTGAAAGAAATTCTCATGTCACATGATCTACATATATATTTTATCACAATAATTTTCTGGGCACAAAATGCAAAGGTCACACTTATGATTGTACCAAATCCTAAATGAAAATTGAACATGGATTACTAAAAACATCCATGTCCAGGTAGCCTAATGCTTTCAAATGTCATTTCTATTGGTGACTACATATTTGTTTCTTCCTAAGATTATGTATTCAATAACAATCCTGTTGAAAATGTCTAAACCTATCACTCACTTTATAATTGCCTGATTTTGTAATGTCTCTATTGATATTTTCTTTTCTATATTTTCCCCAGTTCATCACTGTGACTGACTCTTCGCATATGCTGACATTTACATTCACTCTATAAATGAAACCCTATTGCTAAAGAACATTTGATCCAAATTTTATACTCACTCTTTTTCCTAAACTTACGACTGTCTTCCTAATCCTACCGACTATCTCAATTTGAGTGGATGTTCTCTTCTACAATCAATCATCCAAGGTACAAGGTCCTATGCCTTTGATTATCAATTTATCTGAGACAAACGTGCAGAACACAATTAAAAGCTAAGAATCCCAATCAAGGGCCTAATCCCTTCTGGGCTACAAATCTTAACTAGATTTCTGTTTTCATACTTATATTTCACTTCTAAAGTCTTATAAATATCGCAGGTTCCCAATACCATTATTCATCAAGCAGAATGATTCCTAACCCAAATCGAACATGTTTTTAACCCTAACCATACACTGTTCCCTCAATCTAACTTTACAGAAGAGCATGGACAGAGTTCGTCTTGCATTTCATCAATGTATGGGATCTTCCACCTTCTGAGAACCTCAAAGGTTCTTGCAGATTTGATCCTTGGAGAAGATGTAGGCAGCTATGAAGGACCTGAGAGACCAAAAGTCATCTTCTATGGCAAACAACCTGGTCAGGATGAAGGGGTGTGTCTGAGTAAGCCTCTCTCTTCTTAATGTCAAGAAGATGGATCAAACCAGGCCTATGTGGAGAGCTGTTCCCGCAAACTGGTGCAGCCAATTTGGAAAGCAGTATGGAGATTCTTGGGAAAGCTGGGAATGGAACCACAATTTGACCCAGCTATTGCCCTTTTCGGACTATTCCCTGAAGACCTTAAAAGAGTAAACCTCAGGGATACTGCTGTTGTTCATAGCAGTACAATTCACAATTGCTACACTGTGGACCCAACCCCGATGCCCTCTAATAGATGAATGGATAACAAAAATGTGGCATTTATACACCATGGAGTATTATGCAGCACTAAAATATGACAAAATCATGGAATTTTCAGGGAAATGGATGGTACTAGAGCAGATAATGCTTAGTGAAGCTAGCCAATCCCTAAAAAACAAATACCAAATGTCTTCTTGGATATAATGAGAGCAACTAAGAACAGAACATGGAGGAAGAGCAGGAAGAAAAGATTAACATTAAACAGAGACATGAGGTGGGAAGGAAACGAAGAGAAAAGGGAAATTGCATGATAATGTAGGGAGACCCTCATTGTTACACAAAATTACATATAAGAGGTTGTGAGGGGAATGGGAAAATAAACAAGGAGAGAAAAGAATTACAGTATATGGGGTAGAGAGAGAAGATGGGAGGGGAAGGGAGGGGGGATAGTAGAGTATAGGAAAGGTAGCAGAATTCAACAGTAACTAATAGGGCATTATGTAAAAATGTGAATGTGTAACCAATGTGATTCTGCAATCTATAATTGGGGTAAAAATGTGAGTTCATAACCCACTTGAATCCAATGTATGAAATATGCTATGTCAAGAGCTATGTAATGTTTTGAGCAACCAAAAAACCGAAAAAGAAAGTATATATTCCAATCGAAATTCATCATGAAATATATAAAATCCACAGATGCAAAAATATTCATTTTACTGAACATGGATTCATGTATAATGTTATTCAACTAGGAAGCTCACCCATAGGTTGAATTTTCAGTTCCAACAGCGTTTAGGAGAAGTGATCTCTTCTCACAATTTTTATCTGCCAATTCAGCTACCTCACAAGTATGTACGTGTGATACCCAGTAGGACTCTATATGTGCATATAAAAATACATGTGCTGAATAGGCTACAGAGAAAGGGAGACAGGATTCCCATATATGTTAACTTTAAAAACACATGTTTAATTATTTCAACAAAAAATTGACTAGATTTATAACTCCTATACTATATAATGCAAAAGGCAATTCCAACTACACACCATGCCTCCTCTCAACGGCTTGTATTTCTATTCTGTTTGGGTTATTTTTTACCATCATATTAGGATTATTAGTAAGAGTCTGGTATGGTATGGGTTAGTGTCAGGAATTCAGTATTTCAAATGGAAAATTGGAAAATGAATTCAATGTGTATGTAAATATGTGCTACACAAAAATCTTCCCACTCACATCCAGAACAATGCCTTGACATTACCTTCGCCCCAAGTTAGACACAATTAGAGTAGAAAAGTGTGAAAATCTGTGAATACATATCTGGAATGGAAAATGCTCGGGAGTTCACATACTTGGAGGTGGTAGAGGAGTTTCCAAAAGTAAGGGACAGTGTAAACACTCCACAAACATGGAGCTCTGAGAGCCTAAAAACTATTTGAAAAACTGCCTCTGAGTTTGGGCACTTGAAATATATGTTGTTGTCAGGAGATTTGGCTTCCTTTGTAGTGAGACCATCAAAGCTGGGTCTGCATCTATGTGACCTGAAGGACATGGTTTCTTATTTTCCAATGAACATGAGGCAGCAGTGCTAAATCCTCTCTTTGTAGTTAAACTGTGGTCACTGTGGGCTAAGTGTCTCCCTGTGTGGACTGTTAAGCCATTTGGTCATCCTCCACTTTTTGTGGTATTTTTGCTGCTGCACTGGGAGTTTGGTATTTGCTTCACAAAATGCCAGGAGCTAACTGGGACACAGCGCTGGAGGGAGTTCTGTCATGTGTGGTGGGTGAGGGTCTGCAGGAGAATACACCAACAAGGCTTCTTTCCCACATAAATTGCACCAATAACCATAGCAACCTGATTCTGAACATTTCCCAGAAAGCTTTCCATATAACAAGATGCCTTTACATATAAGGGTCTGCGGGCTGCACCATGTCAGTCACAAGCCATTTGGAAGACAATGGCAGATCCACATGGCCCCATCATGATGTTTTATCACACACCTGCCCACCCCTACTCGGCATGCCCCAAATTACTGGCATCTCTGTTCTACACCATTTTCATGAAACCCAGTCAAACAAGGCAATGTCAGGTATACTCATGATCAGCAACAGGAAATCCAAAGTTTCTCCAGTGCCACCTGGTCATGGGAATTTCCAAAATTTCATGGTATTTATCTAGCCATTTTTCAAGGATGAAGTTGGAGGCACTGTGGGTTTCAATTCATTCAGGAACCATTAAGTTTTGAGAAAGCTCATTTCAATGAAAGCTCTGGAGAACTCCCACAGGCAAGGCTTCCCAAAGAGTGACCAAAATGCCACATGAAGCCAGGCCAATTGAGATCTACAATGTGAGGTCCATGTGTGTTTTAACTCTCACCTATGGCTGCCAAGTCTTTCAAAATAAAATCATGTGATATGCTAGCTGAGATTCCCAGTGGTCTGTGGAAAGCCACCCTGGGCCTAGATCTCAGTTTCCAAGGGCGACTCTCATGAATGACCTTTTAAAATCCCAACACAATTCATGGAAATACTTCTCTGAGTTCAGTTCCAGAACTCAGTCTCTAAGGAGAATCACACCAGAGTTTGTTCCCAGGTGAACCCAGTCATCCATTCCAACCGCCACAAAAATAACCACAATTAAATCCAAAACACTCCCACATGGCCGTCATCTTCTTCCATATAGACACTCATCATTATGTCTTGCTGAAGGTTACTATGAGGGTCACAGCCCAAGAAAGTGTCCAAAATAAGCTCAATTGCCCCTCATTTGCTTAAAATCACGGTGGCCTGGGCACTTTTCCTGTGAATCAGGAGTGATGAAATATTCCTGTTGTTAAAGTGTTCCACTTCTCCAATTTGAGTCCTACGTGCTGTCAGGTATATATTCTTTTTTCTGATTTGGAGTCATGAGAAAACCGAAGCACCTATGGGCTAGCCTCTTCAGGGATTTGAAGAACTCATTTGACCCAAATGATTCCTATTCTCACTTGATGAAGGTCAGGAACCTAACACAAGAAGGCAAAAAAATTCATCCACAATGACTTCTCTTTTGGCCATTTTTGTTTTGGAAAAACATGGGATCTTTCTTTAGATTCATCAGGTGCTGAGAATCTAAGCCACAACCTCACACAAGGACAAGAGGCTGATTCAGACACATCCTATTCCAAAGCAATAAAGCAAAGAGCCACAGGTGATGCTCATTCTTTTCCATATGAAAACAGTTTTCATCAGGCTTCACAAATGTGTGGCCTGAGGCAATGACCTTCCTGAAATTTAGGTTAATAGAAACCTAAGTAAGCAAATGGCCCAAAGCAGGGTTTCTCCACTGAGAATTTACTGGTCACACTGATATCTGAGTTTTCTGAGATGCTCCCATTCCTTCAGCTATCCAGTACATGGCCATGTCACAGAGCCTTCTGGTGATACATGAGCCTATTCTGGAGAGTGGCCAGAATTCATGAAGAAAACAGGAACTTAGGGAGATAGTAGGTTTTGCCCATCCATAAGGCAAGCTGCAGTCCATTCATCAAATGGGCAAGATGAATGCTGGGAAGCTTTCTACTAGAGACAACACATCCATTAATGCATTCTCTTTTCTAATGTCTGCAACCACGGATACAGTGGGATACACAGATATAGAAACACTCACCATGTCAAAAGACTTTCTAGAAACAGTCCACTCCAAACCAAACAAACCGCCTTTCCTACCTATTCTCAGAACATGAGAAAATACCACAAACTCACACCCACAACAGCAAAGGCACCTCCTTCCCCCAAGTAGGTCTGTGACGATCCGGAGTGTCTTCTGACTGGTGGACCATATAATGTTCCCACGAAATGGCCTGTCCTGTCTCAGATTTGGTCTCCTTGGCCAACTCTGTGAAGTTGTCAGGTGCCAGCGGTGAGCCACTACCTGCTTTCTCAGGATAGGCCTCTCTTCAGAGCTCTGCTGGCATTTGTCCATCCTCACATCAGTAAGTACCAAGAAAGACTGACTCTGTCCTTGGGAAAAGCAAACAAGTTAGCCCACTGGCACTTGGACTGGGACTGGCTCTGGGTGCTTGGCTTCCTGGATCCCAAGTTCAGAGAATTCTATCACCAAGGAAGTGAGGTAAGGTCACTTCCTTCAGGAACTGAATGAGGTCACTGCTTTGGTAACCACTTTGTCCTAACAGTTGCATCCAAGGTTCCCATGAGATGGCGGCTGCCCCTACATACTGTAACATATTCAGAAGTTAGAATTGTATATCAACCATAGGAACTTGGGAACTGCTATGCACACAGGCCTGGTTTGGTCTATCTTCTCTACAATAAAAAGAGAGAGGCTTATTCAGACACATCAATTCATCCTGAAAAGGTTGTTTGCCATGGAAGATGACTATTGCTCCCTCAGGTCCTACACAGCTGCCTACATCTCCAAGGATCATTTCTCCATGGATCCTTGAGGTTCTCATCAGGTGAAAGGTCACCTATATTCCTATATTGTAAGACCAACTCTCTCCCAGCTTTTCGGTATGTTATATTAAGGGTAGAGTTTATGGTTATGTGTAATAACAGCTTTGATTTGGGTTAGGAATCATTCTGCGGAATGAATAATGTTATTGGCAACCTGCGGTATTTACAAGAGTATATAGGTGACATCTAAGTATGAAATCAAAAATTTAGGTAAGATTTGAAACCCAGAAAGGCATTGGGCCCTTTAGTGGGATACTTAGCTTTGAATTATGTGCTGCACATTTGTCTCAGATAAATCAATATACAAAGGCATAGGACCTTGTACCTTGGATGATTGAATGTTGAAGAGAACATCCAGTCAAAAAGAGATAGTCAGTAGAATTAAGAACGTAGTCGATAGGCTTAGAAAGAAGAGTGAGTATAGGATTTGGAACAAAAGTTCTTTAGCAATAGGGTTTTGGGTAGAGAGTGAATGTAAATGTGAGCACATGTGAAGAGTCAGTCAAAATGACGAACTGGGAATAACATGTAGGAAAGCAGATATCAATAGAGACATTAGGAAATCAAGCAAAGTATAAAGAGAGTGATAGGATTAGACATTTTCAACAGGCTTGAGGTTGAATATATAATCTTAAGAAGAAACAAATATGTAGTCATCAATTGGATTGACATTTGAGAGCATTAGGCAACCTGGACATGGATGTATTTAGTAATCCATGTTCACTTTCCATTTAGGCTTTGGTACAATCATAAGTGTGACCTTTGCTTTTTGTGTCCAGAATATTCTGTGATATAATGTATATGTGGATCAGGTGTCATGAGTATTTCTTCCACCATTTCTAGGAGCAATATTTTGAAGACGTATAAATTAGTATGGGGGTAGAAATAGGTGTACCTTGTATTTATGAATATAGAGTTAATGCATGAATAGACCATACTGTGTATAAATAGTATAACTGGATCCACTTTAAATAATTGATTGAAGTGATATCTGAAAATACATAAGAAATGTTATATTGATATAATATCATTCATTCCAACCAGTTATATATCTAATGTTCATCTTAGGGTTATGGTTTATCATGAAGGGTGTTTGAGTTTTGTTTCAAAAGTGATTATGGAAATCAAAAGTAATGTGTTTGGAAAGAAGTCTCATGAAAAGATCAGTCAAGAAACATAGAGAAATACATGAGTTCTGGAGAAGGAAGTGATTGAAAGTGAAACAAAGGCCTATAAATTTGCTAAATAGTGGATGAAATATATATCCTATGATGTGCATAAACTGAAGAAATAGTAATGTACCAGTGTTGAATAAAAATGAACGTCAAAATACACATCATGTCCCATAGGAATCTAGTTGCATTGATGTTAAACTAGGTCAGTTACTGCAGAAATATTAGAATTTGTATGCACCTTTCACTGAAGTTAGTTTTCAGTACTAGGAAACAAATATGTATTTCAGGTTGATGAATATTTCTGAGAATAATCTTGTAAAAAGTTGATTATTAATCCACATACATGAACATGAATGAATTTGGGGAGTGTATATAAGACTCATAAATTTCATATTTTGAAAAATCTGGAGAGTGTGTGTGTGTGTATATATATATATATATATATATATATATATATATATATATATACACACACACAAACAAAGCCAGACATTAAAAAGTAGCAATATATATGTCAATCGAAATTCACCATGAAATTTATATCATTCACAGATCCAAAAACATTCATTTTACTGAACATGAATTTATGTATAATGTTGTTCAACTAGGAAGCTCACCCATAGCTTGAATTTTCAGTTCCAAAAGCGTTTAGGAGGAGTGATCTCTTCTCACCATTTGTATCTGCCAAGTGAGGCACCTCACAAAGATATAAGCGTGTTATCAGGTAGGATTCTATATGTGCATATAAAAATACATGTGCTGAATAGGCTACGGAGAAAGCGAGAGAGGAATTCACATATTTATTAACTTTAAAAACACATGGAGAACTATTTCAATTAAAAGTTGACTAGATTTATAACACCTACCCATTATATTGCAAAAGGCAAGTCCAATATACACCATGCCTCCTCTGAACTGCTTGTATTTCAATTCTGTTTGGGTTATTTTTCTCCATCATATTAGTATTAGTAGTTAGAATCTAGTAGGGTATGGGTTATTGTCAGGGATAAAGTATTTTGAATGGAAAATTGGAAAATGAATCCAATGTGTATGCAAATATGGGGTATTCAATAATCTTCCCACTCTCATCCAGAACAATGCCTTGACATTACCTTTGCCCCAAGGAAGACACAATTAGAGGACAAGAGTTAGAAATTCTGTGAATACATTTATGGAATGGAAAATGCTCAGGAGTTCACAACCTTGGAGGTGGTAGAGGAGTTTCCAAAAGTAAGGAACAGGGGTGATCACTCAACCTGATCTTTCGTTAATATTGGGAGCCATCTTGCCACAAAGCCATGGAAAGATAATTTTTGCTTTACTATAAATTACTGCAAATTCTGAACCTGATTGGAATGCCTGCCCATTCCTTGAACTCACCCATGCCTAGAGTTCTGACCATATCGCAGCCCTCTCTGAAACTTTAGTGACACCTCATAAGTATTGGCCTTCCCTGGCCAGACAACGACCCTCTCTGAGGCTCTAATGGTCTTCATAATTTCTGATGCTGGGGCAGCGAAAAAAAATGTGAACTACAATTAGTGTGATGCTTGTCAAAGTTCTGTTTTCTGAAACTTCCTTTTTGTGTAACTTTTTGGGCTATAAAGCTGGGGTGTAGGAAAGGTGGGGACGCTGTCTTTTTTCCACCGTTTTGAGAAGGAGAGTCAGCCTGGCTGGTTGAACTAATAAGCTTGCCTTAATTTGATTTTAATTGGGGTCAGTGGTTTTTTCTTGCATCCTGGTCTAACATTTTGGAGTTCCTCAGCGAGATGACCCAACCAGATCACAAGACCAGACTGCTGAAAATTATGAAGCTGGCCTTTCCTCCAGGACTCAGATCTGGAAAGCCAAGTTCCAAGGCCTTGGAGTGAGCCTTTGGTCCGGGGAGCACTGCACTGAACCATCACACTAAAACTATTAGCAAGCACCTGGTGGAGGAAGCCTCCATAGGTAAGTGGTGCCATTATAACATCTGATATCCGGTTAAGTGAGATGTCTTCTGATGACAGAGAGGTGGCCTGGGGAAGCTCACATATACTCCTGTCCTGGACAGTAACAAGAATTGTCCTGTCCTCTGTTCTGTTCTGTAGGGAATTTCTCTGAAAGAGTAGAAAGGTGCAGCCAGGCACGCAGGAGCTCCTACCTCGGAGCTTCAGCAAGACGTTGCATTGCTCCTCTGTTTTTCTGTATCTTCGCCAGGTTTGTGTTTCTTTGTGTTTTGTTCTGTGTTTTATATGTTTTTGTTTGTTTGTTTTTGTGCATCTTGTTGTGTGATTTCTGTGGTTAAAAACTTAAGGATATTGGATGTAAAAATGGATAATAAAGCAAGTAAGCCTGACACCCCTTTGGACTGTGCTCTAAGGAACTGTGATGAAGTTTACACCCCTTTGTTAAGCAGGATAAGAGAAGCCCCTAGCTGGCTGACTGGAGCCCACCCACTGCACAGGGCAATGCCTGCTGGTGACCTAAAAACAGAGTATCTCCCAGGTTAACAATGGAAACTTTTTTAAAACCCCTTGTCGCTCCAGATCAAGAGAGTCACAACTTTTGGGCAGAGTTCCCTGTGTTTATGCTTTGTTAGCAAAGCAGTAAACCTCCCTTTTTATTTTTCTCAAACCCTGTCCTCATTATTAAATAGGTATTAATTCGCTTCAAGGTCAGGAACCAAACTTTAAGTTACAAATTTTGATAAACACCCCCCCAACGCCCAGGAACTTTTTGAAAGCTGACTACTGAAATGTTAGGAGATGGAGCGTGCTTGGGGTGGAACCAAACAAGAGGAGCTAATCCTGTAAGTAAAAGGAGGGACTGAGGGACTCCCAGCAGCTGCCAAAGCCCTGTTGCTTCAGGGAATTCCCTCTTTACTTCCCTGCACTGTAAAAATTATGCCACCCCTGTCTTCTTAAAAAACAGAAAAAGTAAAAGGGACACTAAATGCAGTAAAGTCACCATGGAAACACTTGATATTACATTTCGGGTTGCCACTCTGTGAAAACATCTGATCCTCTTGTGGGGACATCTATCGTGCCACTGGTGTAGGAAATTTTTCTCTTATCTGCTCTGTTTTTAAGGCTTCTGTTTGTCAGCCATAGTCTGGAGCTCCTTTCTGTCTGTCTTGTGTCTTTGTTTCTGGCCCTTTAAGACATGTGGAATAATGTGCTGATATTATAAATTGTTTCTTGGGAATGATCTTAGCTCAATGTGTGTTTTAATGATGATGTTTTATTGTAACAATCTGGTATCTGAATGGGTTTATGAAGCATTGCTCAATCTTGCAGTTAAAAGTCGGGTTTAGGGAATTGTTTAGTTTATGATTTCAGATAATTCATGCCAGATAACTTAAATTCTTATGATGGAAAACTAAAGAACTCTACTTCCAAGTTGGCAAGTAACTTCCCAAACATTCAGTTTTGTTTTTCACTAATTTTGAATTGGGTAGACTGGGAAAATGTCACAGTGTGTACCAGTGCATTCATTTGGACAAGGATAGTAAATCATAGTAAGGTATCTGTTGACAAAACAAGATGTAAAGATATAAAATTTTGTGAATTTTATCTTAAAATTGTATCAAATTTCAACATCCGAATCTGAAAATTATGGTTAAAATGCCTTAGGCCTGAGGTGTCTGCTCAGAATAGCAGTTTTTTCCTCCTCCTTCCAGACCTCAGCCAGGACTTATGTTGAAATTCAAATGAAAGAAGCCTGAAAGCTCAGTAGGAGACTGAACTGAGGCCTAAGGGGGGAAAAAGTTGAATTGTATGGTATTTACTAATTACTGGCCAGTCATTTTTTCCAAGACTCTAATTTTTTTCCTTAGATTCTGTATTTTTTTTGAGCTCATGATTTTGATCATACAGACCTAGGTTAATGTTTTTCTGATCATTTCTATCTTTGACCAACAGTGGAGTTTTTGAAACATTTCAGTGGAGATTTCACCTGCAAAAAGCTACAAGGCCTTTACTATTATTATGTGTGCACACATTTGTTATGTGTTGTGTGTCTATATATACATATATCCGTATATCATATTGATGATATACAAATTAACATATATATGGAGCACTCATAAAAAAAGCACTCATAAAAACAAATTTTAAAAAGTGGATTCAAAGAACTTAAATTCACCTGATTTAATTGGTTCAATTTAAATTGGATAAACAGATAAAAATAAATGTCTTTAAATTTAAGCTTACAAGTTTTTCAAGGTGTTCAAAAATCTAATAAAATATTAATGCCGACAAAAGGTCTAATATGCCTTGGTTCTAGGACTTTTCCTTCAACAAAAAAATCGCTTATACTGTTCAATACATTTGTCTAATATTTTGAAAAATAAGTAATGTAAATTTGATATGGGATTACTCATTCAAGAGTACTTTTGTTAGATATCTGGTTGATTTACTAAGGTCTGTATAAGTTTGTCCTAAAGTCTGTATAAGATTGTAAAAATCAGTCATGTGTTAAAGAGACAAAAATTTCTTAAACATAAGTTTACCCATAACATTGTGTTTATTAAGTTTTATTTTTTCTAGAGCTAGCAACCATAAAAATTAAACAACTGATTAAATAAGAACTGTTATTTTAAAGCACTGTACTGCCATTTCTTTAAAAGCTAAACTTGGTTAATGTAGAAACATCAATGCAGTTGTGATGCTATTAATGTGCTTATATCTTCCAGGTATACAAGTCTGTAAGGTAGAAACTTTAAAACAGCATTACATCAAGCTGGTGTTCTGAAGTTGTATGGTAAAAAAATATATTGGGGATTTATTTACCTGAAAACAATAAGATATGTAAACTTTTATGTTACTTTTTACATTGGGGAACAATTTATATGTATTTTTAAGTTAATGAGAGCCTAATCTATGTAAAGGTTAAAAAGTTTCAGCCTTTCTTTAATTAATGTTTTAAATGTTATATCATATGGTGTTAACTAATGTTCATGTGACCTCAAAAAATTTATGTAAACTTTGTAAAATGATATTTTCAAAACAAAGATTAGCTTTAGAACTAAAACACTTAAGATTTATAATGAGCACTGCCTTACCTGAGATAAGGCTCTGTGTCCCATCTTACTATATGTGAGAATGACTACGAAAGCAGTAGGTCAGATGTTATTTCATTTAAAGTTATTTTCAAAAGTTTTTTTTTTTTTTTTTTTTTTTTCGGTCAAGATCACTAGCATCTCAAAAAGGGGATGTAATCTATAACTCAGCCAAAAAATTCAGGGTAGCTATTACAAGAACTGAGTATGTTTACTCTTGTAATTTTATTTTGTAATTTCCTTATAGGTGACATAAAGATTTCCTGTTAGTGTTTTACAGAAGTGTTGCTTTAAGAACACAGCATGGGTTAATTTAAGATAATAACCCATCACCTACAGGACAGACAGAATAATACAGATCCCAATTAATAAAAAGTTAAATAATTTTAAATTATAGACATGAAAGCCCAGTACTCTTAATATAAGGCTGTTAAAATTTATTTGATGGATGTTTAAGATTAGGATTTAAAATTAAAGTAAAATGAAAAGGGACAAGAAAACTAATATTTGGCTCTTGCCCTCTGAGTCAGTCTGTATCCAGAGAACAGCGGACTTCTCTAAAGAGCTTTGCAACTCTGAACCACATAACCTCCTGATCAGGGAGATTAATAAGACCACTGGAGAACAGAAAGCCAATCAGTGCATTGCTACAAAGAGGATAGTCATCAGAGAAGGGAGACATCCCTGATGCTTCCAAGGGAAGCCACATGGTCAAGGAAGACCTGGACCCACCTAGCGCAAATGGCACTAGCAGAACTGAGAAGCTGCTCTCAATTTTCCCCAAGAATGACTCCCATAAAAGCTCAGATGACTGTTCACAATATAGAGAAACAAAAGTCAATTTGACTGCTTCATATTAAACACTTAGAATAGACAGTTAAAAACAAAATACAGCCATTCCTGGGCATTTTATATAATAATAGTAATAATAATATATTATGGTATTCACTTCATGTTAGCCTCCCAAAATAAGTAAGACTGGAGGCTACAAAGAAGGATTCTCAGACAGGAATGCCTGATAACTATAAAATGAGACTATCAAAAGGATCTGCCAGAGGCAGAAGTTTTTAGTTTAAGGCCTACAGATATTCTTAAGCTAAACACATAGGGTTGGTATTTGTAAGTATGATTATCCAGCCCTGAGTAAGAGAATTAAAGGTGTCTCTATTAGACACAGAGGTCATTCTAAAAGGATTTTGCAAGATCAGATGACATTAAATTATTAAACTGTATCTTATGGGGAGGGACAACTGTAACACTAAAAGTTAAATATTAAGTTAACAGTCCTGATAACTGGGGATATTAAAGGCTTGTGAGGGAACTTCTATACAGTGACATGTTCCAGCTGCTGCAACATTTATTCAGTACTCATGTTTTTTGTTTCTCTCATAGAAGAACCCATCCCCAGATGACTTTACAACCTGTTCTTCCACAACCAGACTTCAAACCGAACTGACTTCTAAACAGCATGGTACTGGTACCAAAACAGGCGGGTGGACCAATGGTACAGAATAGAGGACACAGAAACCAATCCAAAAAACTACAACTATCTTATATTCAATAAAGGGGCTAAAAACATGAAATGGAAGAAGGATAGCATCTTCAACAAATGGTGTTGGGAAAACTGGAAATCCATATGCAACAAAATGAAACTGAATCCCTTTCTCTCACCATGCACAAAAGTTAACTCAAAGTGGATCAAGGAACTTGAGATCAAATCAGAGACATGGCGTCTGATAGAAGAAAAAGTTGGCTATGATCTACATACTGTGGGGTTGGGCTCCAAATTCCTCAATAGGACACCCATAGCACAACAGTTAATAACTAGAATCAACAAATGGGACGTACTCAAACTAAAAAGTTTTTTCTCAGCAAAAGAAACAATAAGAGAGGTAAATAGGGAGCCTACATCCTGGGAACAAATCTTTAGTCCTCACACTTCAGATAGAGCCCTAATATCCAGAATATACAAAGAACTAAAAAAATTAAACAATGAGATAACGAATAACCCAATCAACAAATGGGCCAAGGACCTGAACAGACACTTCTCAGAGGAGGACATACAATCAATCAACAAGTATATGAAAAAATGCTCACCATCTCTAGCAGTCAGAGAAATGCAAATCAAAACCACCCTAAGATACCATCTCACTCCAGTAAGATTGGCAGCCATTAGGAAGTCAAACAGCAACAAGTGCTGGCGAGGATGTGGGGAAAAGGGTACTCTTGTACATTGCTGGTGGGACTGCAAATTGGTGTGGCCAGTTTGGAAAGTAGTATGGAGATTTCTTGGAAAGCTCGGAATGGAACCACCATTTGATCCAGCTATTCCCCTACTCGGTCTATTCCCTAAAGACCTAAAAAGAGCACACTATAGGGACACTGCTACATCCATGTTCATAGCAGCATAATTCACAATAGCAAGACTGTGGAACCAACCTAGATGCCCTTCAATAGACGAATGGATAAAAAAATGTGGCATTTATACACAATGGAGTATTACTCTGCATTAAGAAAAGACAAAATCTTAGAATTTGGAGAAAAATGGATGGCATTAGTGCAGATTATGCTAAGTGAAGCTAGCCAATCCCTTAAAAACAAATGCCAAATATCTTCTTTGATATAAGGAGAGTAACTAAGAACAGAGTAGGGACAAAGAGCATGAGAAGAAGATTAACATTAAACAGGGATGAGAGGTGAAAGGGAAAGGGAGAGAGAAGGGAAATTGCATGTAAATGGAAGGAGACCCTCAGGGGTATAAAAAATTACATAGAAGAGGAAGTGAGGAAAAAGGAGGAAAAATATAAGGGGGAGAAATGAATTACAGTAGAGGCGGTAGAGAGAGAAGAGGGGAGGGGATGGGGGAGGGGGGATAGTAGAGGGTAGGAAAGGCAGCAGAATACAACAGACACCAGAATGGCAATATGTAAAACAATGGTTCTGCAACTGTTGTGATTCTGCAATCTCTATATGGGGTAAAAATGGGAGCTCATATCCCACTTGAATCAAAGTGTGAAATATGATGTATGAAGAACTATGTAATGTTTTGTACAACCTACAATAAAAATTAATTAAAAAAAAGAAATACAAGGAGTTCAACTGGGACACAGTGCTGGAGTTAGTCCTGTCACTTGTGGTGGGTCAGGGTCTGCAGAAGAATGCACCAACCAGGCTTCTATCCCACATAGCTAACCCCCTTGACCATAGCAACCGAATTCTGAACATTGCCCTGAAACATCTCCATATAACAAGATGCCTTTAATGGAGTGGTTTCAGACATATTAGTGATTCCTGTCTGCATCATGTCAGCCACAATTCATTTGGAAGTCAATGGCAGATACACATGGCCCGACCACAGATGTTTCATCACAAACCTGCACACAACAGCTCTGGACCCACTACTCAGCAGGCCCCAACATACTGGCATCTCTGTTCTAAACCATTTTCATGAAACCCAGTCAATCAAGGCACTCTCTGGTATACTCATGATCAGCAACAGGACATCCAAATATTCTCCAGTTGCAGGTGGTCATGGGAATTTCAAAAATTTCAGAGTATTTATCTAGCCATTTCCTAAGATGAAGTTGGAGAAACTGTGGGTTTCAATTCATTAAGGAACCATTAAATTTTAAGGAAGCACATTTCAAGGAATACTCTGGAGAACTCTCACAGGCAAGGCTTCCCAAAGAGTGGAAAAAAGGTCACATGAAGCCAGGCCAATTGAGGTCTACAATGTGAGGTCCATGTGTGTTTTGACTCTCAACTATGGCTGCCAAGTTTTTCAGAATAAAATCATGTGATATCCTGCTGAGATTCCCAGTGTGCTGTGGAAAGCCACTCTGGGCTTAGATCTCAGTTTCCAAGGGCGACTCTCATGCGTGGCCTCGTTAAATTCCAACACAATTCATGGCAATACTTCTCTGACGTCAGTTCCATAACGCAGTCTCTAAGAGGAATCACACCAGAGTTCAAGCCCCGGTGGATTCAGCCATCTCTTACAACCACCACACAAATGACCACAATTAAAACTAAATCACTCCCACATGGCCCTCATCTTCTTCCACATAGACACTCATCATGAACTCTGGCTGGAGGTTTCCATGAAGGGCACAGACAAATACACTGTTCAAAATAAGCAGCCTTGCCCCTCATTTGCCTAAAGTCAGGGTGGCCTGGACACCCTTCCAGTGAACCAAGAGTGATCAAATAGGCCTGCTCTATATCTGCTCCGCTTCTCAAATTTGAGGGCTAATGACTGTCTGGTATAGATTCTTTATGTGAATTGGTTTCATGAGAAAACCCAAGCACCTATCGGCTAGCCTCTGCAGGGCTTTGAAGAACTGACTTGACCCAAAGATCCCTATTCTCACTTGATTTAGCTCAGGAAGCTTACAGAGGAAAGCGAGAGACTTCATCCACAATGACTGCTCTTTTGGCCATTTTGGTTTTGGATGCACACTTGGAAACTTTCTTTAGGTCCATCAGATGCTGAGAATCTAAGCCACTGCTGTCACACCGGGCCAAGTGGCTGATTCAGACTCATCCCTTTCCAAAGCAATTAAGCAAAGAGCCACAGGTAATGACCATTCATTTCCATTTGAAACCTGTTTTTTTCAGGCTTCACAAAGGGGTGGCCTGAGGCAAAGACCTTCCTGACATTCAGGGTAATAGAAACATAAGTAAGCAAATGGCCCAAAGCAGGGTTTTTCCACTGAGACTTTACTGGTCACACTGATATCTGAGTTTTCTGAGATGCTCCCATTCCCTTCAACTATCCAGTACATGGCCATGTCACAGAGCTTGGAGGTGGTACATATCTTGGACACCAAACCATAAGGCTACTCTGGAGAGTGGCAAGTATTCAGGAGGAAAAGAGGAACTTAGGAAGATAGTAGGTGTTCCCCATCCATAAGGCAAGCCGCTCTACATTCTTAAATTGGGCAGGATGAATGCTGGGAAGCTTTCTACTAGACAGGACACAACCATTGATGCATTTGCTTTTCAAATGTCTACAACATGGATACAGTGGGATACACAGACATAGAAACACTCGTGTTGTCAAATGACTTTCTAGAAACTTTCCAGTCCAAATCTACAAACTGCCTTTCCTACCTATTCTCAGAACATGAGATAAAACCACAAACTCACACCGACACCCACAATGGCACCTCCTTCCCCCAAGTAGGACTGTGACTATCCTGAGTGTCCTCTGACTGGTGGGCCATACTATGTTCCCCTGAAATGGCCTGTCTTGCCTCAGATCTGGTCTTCTTTGCCAACTCTTTGAAGTTGTCAGGAGCCATGGTTGAGCCACTACGTGCTTTCTCAGAAAAGTCCCTCTTCAGAGCTCTCCTGGAATTTGGCCATCATCACATAAGTAGGTACCAAGAAAGACTGATTCTGTCCTTGGTAAATCCAAACAATTGAGACCACTGGGACTAGGACTGGGACTTGCTCTTGGTGGCTGGCTTCCTGGTCCCAAGTTCAGAGAGTTCCATCACCAAGGAAGTGTGGTAGGTCACTTCCTTCAGCAACTGAATGAGGTCACTGCCTTGGAAAACCACTTTGTCCTAGCAGTTGCTTCCAATGGTCCCATGAGATGGAGGCTGCTCCTACTTCCTGTGACACTTTCACAAGATAGAATGGTATATCAACCATAGGCACCCAGGAAAAGCTCTGTATACAGGCCTGGTTTGGTCCATTTCATCTACATTAAGAAGAGAGAGGCTGATTCAGACACATTCCTTCATTCTGACCAGGTTGTTTGACATGGAAGTTGACATGGAGTTGACTTTTGCTCTCTCAGGTCCTTCTTAGGTGAAAAGGTCGGTCAAAAGTCAGAGGAAAAGACCATCAAGAGACTGTCTCATGTCACAGCAAAGGGTTTATTGGGAGTCCAGCATGCTGGGGCTCAGAGCTAACTTCAGAGGAGCAAAGAACACAGAGCCCCAAGAACAACTTGAGCAGAGTTTATATACATTCTTTAGAGAGGGCAGGGACTTTACATACATCATATCCTCTTTTAGGAAATCAACACATAGGACGAGAAAATCAAATAACAACTCTAAAACATGATTAGTACATTTATTGGCAGGAAGAGGTCGGGTAGGGGGTGATTGGTTAGCCCTGAAAAGGGGTATACGTTTAAACTGATTGGTTGAATCCCTGAGATGTATATGTGGTGAGCTGCACGGTTTCTGGAAAGGGGTTGTTAAGTAACTAGGTGGTCAGGGAAGATTTCAACACACATCTAATTGGCAGTTCCGGGAATTGTCTTAACTGCCACAGGAATTTCAGGTTCCGAGTGCAGCTTGGAAACTTTAAAAAACCTGGTTCTATGTTTCAATTTCAATTTCTTTTATTCGTTCATTTCCCACTCCTTTTTCTTACTACTTTTAATCTTAAACGTAATAAATCATAATTATTGCGGGGTCTCACATTCTATTTCTGCCAGTGGACCGTATTTCTGTCTGATTACAATGAGTTTTTCCTGCCCAATTTGAGCCTGGAGAAAGGAAACTAAGCAAACAAGGTCCTACAGTTAGCAACACCATAAGGATGATCAAGGGTCCAGCTAAGTCTGATAGGAGTGTAGTTAACCAGGGGGACTGGGTAAACCATAACTCAAACCACCCTAGTTGAATCTCCCTATCTTTCTGGTGCTCTTCAAGGCATTTTCTCAATTTACTCATGGATTCTTTTACAACTCCAGTATGGTCAGCATAAAAACAACATTTTTCTCTCAGTGCAGCACAGAGGCCCCCCTCACTCATGAAGAGGAGGTCTAATCCTCGCCTGTTCTTTAAAACAACTTCAGAGAGAGAAGTTAAGGATTCCTGCAAAGCTGTGATGGTGGTCTCTAACGTCTTCAAGTCTTTATCTATTGCTGTTTCTAATCGGGCCATTTGTTGTGACCCACATATAGTAGCAGCTGTTCCCATACCCACTCCTACAGCAGCTCCTATCCCCAATAGGATGGCAGGAGTAAGGGACACTGGCTCCCCGCAAAATCGGGTTCTTTCTCCCCCTAGTAGATCTTCAAATGATTCTACATCATAATAGAGCACCCTGGGGAGTATCTGCACCATTACACAATAATTTACAGAGATGTCAAATACCTGGGCTGAAATGCAAGGAGTTCTGACTGTTTGGAGTTCAGTACAATAAAGGTTCCTTTAATTAGTTCCCAGGGGGAGGAGTCAGCTGTACTCTGGACTGGGGAAGTAGGCAAAGACGGAAACCGGGAAGTATGAGATGGTAGAGGGGTTCTGGTAGATCTAGCCATGGGAGGTTTAGGAGGCTTAATTCCTTGGTTGAGGGGATTGGGCTCTATTGCTGTGATATTTTCTTCCTTTTTCAGCCGGATGGTGAACCAGTGACCAAAGTCATAACGAGGGCCATATATATAGAATCGCATTCCCCACGTATTTCCCATAGGCCATGCGGTTCCGAGGTAGCCCCTTCCTTTGGAATTGAAAGTTAAAATGAGGGGGTAACATAGACTATTCTTTCCACAGTGAGTTTTTGACACCACTTGGCTAGCAGCACATTTCTTGGGATCAATCAAGGTGTCATTTCTTTCTTCCTGAATCGTACTGTCGGGGCAGTTTGGGTTCCACCATGCAGCTCCCGTTTGTTCACAACCCCAAGATCTACAATAAAAGTCACTGGGTCCTGTACAGGTTTGGGCCTGTTTGCGACTTTGGAAATCAGCTGGGCACACATAAAAATCAAGATTGGCTAGTTTACACCTGAGCTGCGGAAGATGATATCCATAATTCATGGGGTAAGGTGGTCTATGTTGCCCTGGTTTGGGGTTGAGTGGGATCTCTGTGGGGGTCCTCTATGTCAGGGAGATCCCAGTCAGACAGGCCTATGGCAATCTGACAAATATCCGGGTGGAGAGATGGCCACCAAGTCCATATGGTGGCTGTATGTGAAATAGACCACACTACTTGCCCAGTAGGATTTATAACTTGCCATTGTTGCTGAACAAGCTGATGGGGATTAGGACTGCTGGTGGTCAGGGGAAGAATCCATAGCCCTACCCACATGACAGACACACAACTTGAGACGGTTACCAGTCTGTTCCAGTTTCCAGCCAGAGTCTGGACAGGGCGCAGGCTTGAGATGGGAGGCATGGATCCAGGAAGTGATCCCATCCACTTTCACCACTGTGGTTGTTATAAGCAGCACCTGGTATGGTCCTTTCCAGCGGGGTTCCAGGGATGACACCTAATGCCATCTCATGTAGATGAAGTCTCCCACTTGATATCGATGTGGGGTTCCCTCATCTCCAGGCTGATAAGCAGTGGCCAACTGTTTCCACAGGTATCACTGGGTGCTGGGTTTGTTCAAGGGCTTTAAGTCTGTCAAGAAAGAGTGTGTGAAAGGAATCATTAAGTCTCAGAGTTGGGGTTAGGTCCCTTACTGGAGGAGGGGGACCATAGAGAATTTCATAAGGGGTGAGTTTACACAAAGAGGCAGAGGGCGTTTTTCTTGCACGAAACAGTGCTTAAGGTAGGAGCAGAGTTCAATTTTTTATGCCGGTCTCCAAGCTTTTTTCATTAAGGTCTCTTTGATGTTTCTATTCATCCTTTCTACCTATCCTGAGCTCTGGGGTCTATAAGCACAATTTAACTTTCAATTAATCCCCAGGGTCCTGGCGAATCCCTGACTTACCTGGGCCACGAATGCCAGTCCATTATCAGACCCTATTACCTTCGGCAGGCTGAACCTTGGAAAAATGTCTTATAGAATCTTTTGACCACCCTCTGAGCCTTTTGTTTCTTCATGGGGAAGGCTTCAAACCATATTGAAAAAGTATCTACAAAGACTAGAAGATATTTAAGTCCGTACCTTGCTGGCTTAATTTCAGTAAAGTCCACTTCCCAGAATTGTCCTGTTCTGGTTCCTCGTAAGCGCTTTCCTGCAGGAAGCTTGGATGGGTAAGGATTAACTAACTGGCAGACTTGACAAGCTCTAGTCACCTGCTCAGCTATTTCTTTCCTCTGTGAGTCAGTCAATAATAAGTCCTTTCTCCGGTCCTTTAGAAGTGCCTATAACTTTTTTCAGCCTAAGTGGGTGAGTTGGTGTACGTCTTTGACATAAAGGTGGGCTTTTTGAAATAGTAAACTTGGCTCTGAAGGGTCCCAGAGTCCTGTATCTGTCTCCTCAGATGATAAGTTGCCTGAATGTTCCAGTGCGGCCAAATCTCCTGATTGTTGTTCCCCCCGGTGTGGAAAAAGTTACCAGAGTCACTACGTTTAGGGCTGCCAATTAAGCTTCCTCATCTGCCCTTCTGTTTCCAACCGCCATGGGGTCGTTTCCCTTCTGGTGCCCTGGACAGTGCACTATACCTAGTTCCTTAGTGCTCTGCACTGCTGAGAGAAGGTGGAGGATCTCATCTTTGTTCTTTATTTCTTTCCCAGCAGAGGTTAATAGCCCCCTTTGCTGGTAAATAGCCCTGTGCACATTAGCATTGGCAAATGGATAGCGGCTATCAGTGTATATGGTGGCCCTTTTGCCTGTTGCTAGTTCCAATGCTTTCGGAAGGGCAATCAGTTCTGCCTTTTGGATTGATGTCTTTTCTGGGAGACCAGAGGATCAGATGACATTAGTTTTGCTAACTATTGCTGCTCCAGCCCGCCGCTTACCATCTTGGAGGAAGCTGCTCTCGTCTGTAAACCATACGACTTCTGGGTGAGGCAGTGGCTGGATCTTTCAAGTCTCATCCTGTACTGGTTTCCTCTGCCAGTATGTGTTGACACTCATGAGTGATGGGTTCTGATGATTCTTCTGGCAGCAGTGTACCCAGGTTGAGTGGAGCAGGGGGTCCCAGAGTTATTCTGTCTTTGCTAATCCAGAGGCTCTGGTAGTGGTTTATTCTGGAGTTTGATAGCCACCTCTCTGGAGGCTGACAGATGATGCTCTCCAGGGCATGGGAGGCTATAATGGTTATCTTCTGTCCCAACGTTCATTTATGAACATCTTTTTTTAGAAGGGCTGCCGCTGCTATCGCTCTTAAGCAATTTGGCCACCCGCTAGCCACTGGGTCCAATTTTTTTGATAAGAATGCTACCGGCCTTTTTCAAGGTCCCAAAGTCTGAGTGAACACTCCCAGTTCTATTCTTTTCGTTTTCTCGATGTAGAGAGTGAAGGGTTTTTCTACTTCTGAGAGTGCTAAAGCTGGAGCAGATAGCAGTGCCTTTTTTTGACATTATCAAAAGCTTTTTGGTGCTCAGCGGTCCATTTGAAATGGGCATCCCCATTTATAAGCGGGTATAAAGGTGCAGCCAGAGATGCGAACCCAGGAATCCATAACCTGCAAAAGCCGGCAGTCCCAAGAAACTCTCTGAATAGTCTCTTATTAGATGTGGGCGGTATCTGCACAACGGTTTGTTTTATGGGCTCACTGAGCCATCTTTTGCCACCCCTAAGAGAATAACCCTGGAAGATTACTTCTTGCTGACAAATTTGGTCCTTTTTGCAGAAGCCCTATATCCAAGCCGAACAAGCTCGGATAATAGTGCTTGGGTCCCAGAATCATAGTTCTTCTTGGTGTTGGCTGCCAGTAGCAGATCATCCACATATTGGAGTAGGGTGACTTCGGGGTGTGCAGTTCTGAGGCCTGTGGAGGGCTTCATCAAAGAGAGTGGGGGAGTTTTTGAACCCCTGTGAGAGTCTAGTACAGGTTAGTTGGCCATATGTTAAAGTTTCTGGGTCTATCCACTCGAAAGCAAACAGAAACTGATTGTCCTTATGTAGGGGCAAGAAGAAGTAAGCATCTTTTAAGTTCAGCACAGTGTACCATTCCCGCTCCAGATTCAGAGTGCTAAGCAAATTATATGGATTGGGTATTGTTGGGTGAATGTCCTGCACTCTGTTGTTTATCTCTCTTAGGTCTTGAACAGGACAGTAGTCCCTAGTTACTGCCTTTCTTACTGGTAGCAGGGTGGTATTCCAGGCTGATTGACAGGGCCTTAGGACCCCAAGGGCCAATTATTTCTGAATATGGGGACTTATCCCATCTTTAGCTTCTTTGCTTAGAGGATATTGTTTAACACTGATTGGAGAGGCAGAGGCTTTTAATTCTAGTTCTATTGGAGGTAGTTTTATTGCTAGACCTAACCCAGCAGTTTCTGCCCAGGCATTTGGATAATCTTTTATCCATTTCTGTGGTAGTTTGCCTCTTTGATCAGTCCTAGGGAGCGCGAAGAGTTGATGTTCATCTTCAACGGACATAGTCAGTGCTGTGACTATGGGAGGTTTCACTGAAGGCTTTAGAACATCCACTTCGGGAACATCAGGGTTAAAAGTTATTCTAGCCCCGAGTTTGGTAAGCAGATCCCTGTGCATCAATGGGGCTGGGCACTCTGGGATTACTAGGAAAGAGTGTTGGACTTTTCCTTTTCCTACATCCATAATCCTCTTAGTTGTCCAAGCCCGATATGTACTGCCATTATCCCCTTGAACTAGGGACCATTTATTTGATAGGAGCCCAGTGGGGTCTTAAGGGCTGAGAATACTGCTCGTGTATCCTCTCCAAAGTTCACTGGAGTCCCCTCCACTTCAAATGTTACCCTGATCTCGGGGAGGAGATCCGAGCCCCAACATTCCTAGTCCTCTTCTAGAGTCAGCATGGCATGCTGGCGTGGTTGCTTCTTTTGGGTGCACTCTTTGGCTCAGTGTCCTTTTTCTTTACAGTAGGCACATTGATCTGAGGCCAGGGGCAGCCTTTGGCATGGGCCCAAGTATCCCTTCCTGACTCCAAGCTTTTTAACTTCTGGCATATTTGCTGCTGTGAACAAAACCTTAGCCAATGTTTTAGTCTGCCTTTTGCTCCTTTCATCCCCCTTTTGTTCCCTTTCCTTCTCTATCCTATGTTCCCTCTCCTCCTCAGTTTCTCTCTTATAATATACTTTCTCAGCTTCTCTGACTAAATCTCTTAAGGTCGTATCTTGTAATCCATCTAGACATTGTAACTTTCTCTTAATATCTTGGGCAGCCTGCTCAATACAGGCCATTGTAACAGATGCATTTTGGTCCTCTGCCTGAGGATCAAAAGGAGTATATTTCCTATATTCTTCCATAATTCTCTCCAGAAACATAGAGGGAGACTCATTAGGCCCTTGGATAATCTCTCTTACTTTGGCCAAATTGGTCAGCCCTCTGGCGGCCACTCGGAGACCCGCTATTAGAGCCCGGCAATAAGTGGACAGATGCTTCTTACCTTCAAAGGTGTTGGGGTCCCAGTTGGGTCGGTTCATGGGCCCATAGGGACGGAAAGAGAGTATCACAGGGGCTTCTGAGTTTTCTATTATCCACCTCCGGTGGGTTCCTTTAGGTTGCCCAGCTTCCTCCAGGGGAGGAGGGGCTGCTGCTGCTGCAGAGAAGTCCCCTGGAGGGCTTGGGTGTGGCCCAATTGCCTATAGCAGTGGAGAGGCTGAGTCAGCGGTTGGAGGATCATCAGGAACTGTGTTGGGGGTTGGGGAGGGAGAGTAGATGATAAGGAGGGGGAGGAGTGTCCAGTCTTGTGACTCAGGGAGAATGGAAGGAAGAGGGGGAGGAGTGGATGGTTTGAATGATAGGATCATGGGGGAAGGGGTATATGGCTCTTTATCTGGGTGGCCAAGTGGCCAAAGCTGAAAGACAATATCTCTGACTTTTCGGATTAGAGGAAAGTGGAAGGATCCTTCTGGGGGCCATCCAACTTCGAGGATGGGCCATTCTGAAGCACAGAGAGTCTGCCAGGTACAGCGTTTTACTGGAAAATAAAGATTCTGGGCCCTTGAGCGGACATCAGTCCAATGATCAAGGGTCGGAGACAGAGAAGAGAATGTGCTTTGTCCCATAATGGGAATTACTCAAACAGGGACAGTGAAGACACAAACGCAACACAGAAAAAGACAAACAGTAAATGTTTAACATGACTCCAAGAAAAAGATTAGAACTGAGTAACTGGTAAATCTTAATGTGTTAGGCAATAAAGACAGACAGTAAACTCAACATGAGTTAGGGACAATGAACCAAACTGAGTAGCCGGCAAAACCTGATGGGCTGGCAAACCGAATCCTGAAGCAAAATGTAACTGGGATGAGGAAACTACTATTCTTTGATTTCCCTAGTCTTCCGGAGTGTCCCCCAGAAACGTGACCTTGGGCTCTGTGACAGGTCTGTCACACCAAAGGAGAGAGCTAATGCTCTTCACCAACAGCCACTTTGCCATGCCCTGACTTGAAATCCGAAACCAGAAATAGGCTCCTTACTAACCCCGAGAGGAGTCCCTTGAGGTCTTTCGTCCACCGCTGCCGGATATCTCACCTGGGGCCTCCAGATAAATAGGTGCGGCGAACGTCAGAGGAAAAGACAACAAAGAGGTTTTCTCATGCATCAGCAAAGGGTTTATTGGGGGTCCAGCATGCTGGGGCTCAGAGCTCACTTCAGAGGACCAAAAATCAAAGAGCCCCGAGAACAACTTGAGCAGAGTATATATACATTCTTTAGAGAGAGCAGGGATTTACATACATCATTGCCTCCTTTAGGAAATCATCATGTACCACGGGAAAATCAAATAACAACTCTTAAACATGATTAGCACATTCATTGGCGGGAAAAGGTCAGGCAGGGAGTGATTGGTCAGCCCTGAGAAGGGGTATACGTTTAAATTTATTGGTTGAAGCCCTGAGATGTATACGTGGTGAGCTGCACGGTTTCTGGGAAAGGGTTGTTAAGTAACTAGGTGTTCAGGGAAGATTTCAACACACATCTAATGGGCAGTTTCAGGAATTGTCTTAACTGCCACAGGAATTTTAGGTTCTGAGTGCAGCTTGGAAACTTTACAAAACCTGGTTGTTTACGTTTCAATTTCAATTTGTTTTATTCTTTCAGAACCTTACAGGGGAAGGCGAGAGACTTCATCCACAATGACTGCTCTTTTGGCCATTTTGGTTTTGGATGCACACATGGGATCTTTTCTTAGATCCGTCTGTTGCTGATAATCTAAGCCACAGCCTCAAACAGGGCCAAGAGCCTGATTAAGACACATCCCTTTCCAAAGCAATTACATCTCTGAGGTCAGTTACAGAACTCAGTCTCTGAGAGGAATCACACCAGTGTTCAAGCCCAGGTGGACCCAGTCATTCTTCCAACCACCACACATATGACCACAATTAAATCCAAAACACTCCCACATGGCACTCATCTTCTTACATACATACACTCATGATAACCTTTGGCTAGAGGCTTCCATGAATGGCGCAGCCCACGAGAGTGTCCAAAATAAGCTCCCTTGCAACTCATTTGCCTAACCTCAGGGTGGCCTGAACACCCTTCCTGTGAACCAGGATTGATCACATAGTTCTTCCTGTAATACTGCTCTGCTTCTCCAATTTGAGGCCTACTGACTGTCAGGTATAGATTCTTTATGTGATTTGGAGTCATTAGGAAACCAAAGTAAATTTGCAAGGCTTGGAAAAACTCATTTGACCCAAAGGATACCTATTGTCACTTGGTGGAGGTCAGGAACCTTACAGAGGAAGGCGAGAGACTTCATCCACTATCACTGATCTTTTTGCCATTTTGGTTTTGGATGCACACATTGGATCTTTCTTTATATCCATCAGGCGCTGCTAATCTAAGCCACAGCCACACACAGGGCCACGAGGCTGATTCAGAACATCCTTTTCCAAAGCAATTAAGCAAAGAGCCACAGGTGATGCCCATTCATTTCCATTTGAAAACTGTTTTCCTCAAGATTCACAAAGGGGTGGCCTGAGGCAGAGACCTTCCTGACTTCAGAGCAACATAACAATAAGTTAGCAAATCCCAATGCAGGGTTTCTCCACTGAGACTATACTAGTCACAATGATATCTGAGTTTTCTGAGATGCTTGTCATTCCCTTCAACAATCCAGTACATGGCCATGTCACAGAGCTTGGAGGTGGTATATATATCTTGGACAAAAAACCATGAGCCTATTCTGGAGAGTGGCCAGAATTCAGAAAGAAAACAGGAACTTAGAAAGTTAGTAGGTGTTGCCCATCGAAAAGGCAACCAGCAGTCCTTTTTTAAAATGGGCAGGATGAATGCTGGAAAGCTTTCTACTAGTCAGGATACATCCATTGATGCATTCCTTTTTCTAATGTGTACAACCAAGAACACAGTGGGATACACAGACACAGAAACACTCACCTTGTCAAAGGACTTTCTAGAAACAATCCACTCTAAACCAAACAAACCGCCTTTCCTACCTATTCTCAGAACATGAGACAAAACCACAAACTCACACCCACTCTCAAAAAGGCACCTCTTTCCCCAAGTAAGTCTGTGAGTATCCAGAGTGTCCTCTGACTTGTGGGCCATAGTATGTTCCCCCGAAATGGCCTGTCCTGTCTCAGATCTGGTCTCTTTGTCCATCTCTGTGAAGTTGTATGGAGCCTGTGCTGACCACTACCTGCTTTCTCAGGAAAGGCCCGTCTTCAGAGCTCTACTTGCATTTGGTCATCCTTAAACCATTAGGTACCAAGAGAGACAGACTCTCTCCTTGGTAAATCCAAACAAGTGAGCCCACTGGGAATGGGACTGGGCCTGGCTCTGGATGCCTGGCTTCCTGGATCTCAAGTTCAGAGAGTTTCATCACCAAAGAAGTGAGGTAGGTCAATTCCTAAAGGAAGGGAATGAGGTCACTGCCTTGGCAACCACTTTGTCCTTACAGTTGCTTCCAAAGGTCCCTTGAGATGGAGGCTGCCCCTACTTCCTGTGAAACTTTCAGAAGTTAGAATGGTATATCAACCATAGACACCCAGGAGAAGCTCTCCACACAGGGTTGTTTTGGTCCATCTTTTTTATATCAATAGGAGAGAGGCTGATTCAGACACATACCTTCATCCTGACCAGCTTGTTTGCCATGGAAGATGACTTTTGCTCTCTCAGGTCCTTCATAGCTGCCTACATCTTCTCCAGGGATCATTTCTGCATCAACCTTTGAGGTTCTTAGCAGGTGGAAGATTCCCTACATTCCTGTATTGTAAGACCTACTCTGTCCCTGCTCTTTTGTAAAGTTAGATTGAGGGAACAGTGTATGGTTAGGGTTAATAATATATTTTATTTGGGTTAGGAAACATTCTGTGGGATAAATAATGGTATTAGGAACCTGTGATATTCACAAGAATATATAGGTGAAATATAAGTATAAAACCTGAAATCTAGGTACGATTTGAAGCCCAGAAGGGAATTGGGCCCTTTAGTGCGATACTTAGCTTTGAATTATGTTCTACACAGATGTCTCAGATAAATCGATGTGCAATGGCAGAGTACCTTGTACCTTGGATGAATAAATGTCTTAGAGAACATCCAGTCAAAAAGGAATAGTCGGCAGGATTAGGAAGGTAGTCAGTAGGTTTTGAAAAAAGAGTGAGTATAGGATTTGGACAAAACATTCATTAGCAATAGGGTTTCGGGTAGAGAGTGAACGTAAATATGAGCACATATGAAGAGTCAGTCACAATGATGAACTGGGAAAAATATGTTGGAAAGCAGATATCAATAGAGACATTAGGAAAACAGGCAAAGTATAATGTGAGTGATAGGGTTAGACATTTTCAACATGGTTGAGGATGAATATATAATCTTAGGTAGAAAGACATATGCAGTCATCAATAGGATTGATATTTTAGAGCATTAGGCAACCTGGGCATGGTTGTTTTTAATAATCCATGCTCAATTTCCATTTGCTTTGGTGAAAGGTTAATAAAATAGTCACTTGTCACTTCCTGTTTTTCTGTATGCTTAACAAAACACTGTTGAAATCTTGAGAACTGTTTGCTATTTTGGTTCCCAGAATGTGCTATCCCCAACTGCCAAACTGCAGAATGTACTCCCTCACCCAGTTGCATGCAAACTGCACACTCGCCCTGACCCATAAATAAATTTCCCTCCCTGCCCTGTCCAAGGAAAGTATATAAGCTCTGTTAAAGCTGTTCTCAGGGCTCTTTGCTCTATTCACGTGAGCTCTGAGCCCCAGCATGCTGGACCCCCAATAAACACTTTGCTGTGGCTGAGTGAAAATGGTATACGGTTCTGTACTTAAAAGATGCTTTCTTTTGCTTGGCTCTGCATAAAGATAGTCAGTTGCTGTTTACTTTCAAGTGGGTAGACCCAGAAACAGGAACGTCTTGTCAAATAACTTGGACTAGACTCCCACAGGGGTTCAAAATCTCCCCCACTCTCTTTGATGAAGCCCTTCACAGAGATCTCAACAACTTCAGAACTACACACCCCGAAGTCACCCTGATTCTATATGTGGATGTCCTGCTCCTGGCAGCCAACACCAAGGAAAACTTTGAGTCTGTGACCCAAGCACTATTATCTGAGCTTGCTCAACTCAGGTATAGAGCTTTGGCCAAAAAGGCCCAAATTTGCCAGCAAGAAGTAATCTTCCTGGGGTATTTCCTTAGGCACTGTAAATGATGGCTCACTGACCCCAGGAAACAAAACGTTGTGCAGATACCACCCCCATTTAACAGGAGACAACATAGAGAGTTTCTTGGAACTGCTGGCTTTTGCAGGTTATGGACCTGGGTTTGTGTTCATAGCTGCTCCTTTATACCCGCTGTTAAATGAGAATGCCCAATTCCAATGGGCCCTTTGAGCACCAGCAAGCTTTTGATAACATCTAAGAACACTAACACTGAACACCTCAACTTCACTGAGCCCAGCCTGCAATTTCAGAAAGCCCTACACTATGTTAAAAATGTACATCAACTCAATCAACTTAGTTCAAAGAAACTGCAGCCATTCCTGTAGGATCAAGAACAGAGTTTTAGACTAACTCACTCACAGTGAACGGAAATAACTGAATGGGTAACAAAAGCCTGTCGGTTCTGTTAATTGGTTAATGCTTACCATTCCAAGCTTCCTGCAGGAAAGCACGTAACAGGAACCAGACCAGGACAATTCTGGGAAGTGGACTTTACCTAAATTAAGCCAGCGAGATATGGACTTAAATATCTCCTAGTCTTTGTAGATACATTCTCAGGATGGATTGAAGCCTTTCCCACAAAAAAAAAAAAAAAAAAAAAAAAAAAAAAACGGCACAAATGGTGGTCAAGAAGATCCTGAAAGATATTTTTCAAAGACAGGGCCTGCCTAATGTAATGTGGTCTGATAATTGAACGGCGTTCATGGGCCAGGTAAACCAGGGGTTAGCCAGGACCCTGGGGATTAATTGGAAGTTACATTGTGCTTATAGACCCCAAAGCTCAGGACACATGAAAAAATAAATAGAAGCATTAAAGAGACCTTAAATAAATTAAGCTTAGAGACCGTCATAAAAGGGTAGACTATGCCCCTGCCTTATGCACTGTTTCATGAAAGAAATACTCCGTTTGTTTCTTTGTGTAACATCACCCCCTATGAAATTCTCTATGGGGCCCCTCCTCTGGTAAGGGACCTAACCCCAACTCTTAAGACCTAAGTATCCCTTCCACACACCCTTGCTTGACAGACTTAAATCTCTTGAAAGAAGTCAGCTATACCTGTGGAAACAGCTGGCCACTGCCTTCCAACCTGGGGACGAGGGGACTCCACATCGATATCAAGTAAGAGAATTCCTCTACATAAGAGGACATCAGGTGTCATCCCTGGAACCCCGCTGGAAAGGACCATACCAGGTGCTACTTATAACACCTACAGCGGTAAAAGTAGACGGAATCACTTCCTGGATCCATGCCTCTCATCTCAAACCTGCAACCTGTCCAGACTCTGGCTGGAAACTGGAAAAGACTGGTAACCCGTTCAAATTGTGTATTTGCCACGTAGATAAGGCTATAGACTTTCCCCTTGGCCACCAGTAGACCTAACACTCATTAGCCCGTTCAGCAGCAATGGCTGATCACAAATCCTACAAGACAAGAAGTATGGTCTATCTTGCATACAGCCCCCTTAGGAACCTGGTGGCCATCTCTCCACCCAGACATTTGTCAGCTGGATATAGGTCTTTCCTATTAGGATATCCTTGATGAAGAGGATCCCACTAAAATTCCATTAAATCATTTCCGTACCATAGATAATGGAAACAAACATTATGGTTGTATAGACAGGCAAGCCAGATGCAGGTTGGCTAGCCTATATTAGTATGTTTGCCCCGCAGACTATCAAAGCCACAAACCGCCATGGCTGAGTGTGGGAAAAGATGACTTCTTCTGTAAGTCATGGGGATTTGAGCATACAGGGGCTGCCTGGTGGAATGTAAAATCCTCATCAAATTCAGTACACAGCATTGGCCATATTACTACTTAGACATCTAAAACAGATGGCGCCAAGAAGAGTCTCTAGATCCTCAAATTCTGTGTGACCTTTTTACCTTCTGCAAGTGCTCAAAAGGGTGAAAGGAAATTCCCCTATGTGGAGGCCTTTTCCCTGTTTCCCTCACATCCTGAACGATGCTTCTCCAATAGTTCCTCACCCTCAGCTTTCTGCTCCAGACTCTCTGCTGTCAGTCCTACCTCAGCAACCTTATTTCTCCCCTCCAATTACTAGATCCAAAACCCAAACCTTCGCTGGTTCTCAGAGCATTGCCCCCTTGCTGAGTTAGCAGGTACTGAGGTACCCATCCACCCACTCACTCCTCTCTTCCTCTGTCAGTACCCGCACCGGGTTGCACCAGGTCCTCTTACCAGCTAACCTAAAGCTCAAACCAGCTTAGGAGATCCCTCAGACCCCTATTGAAGATGTAATGAAAATGACCTTTAAAGTTGCTTTGTGATCACTGAAAACAGGTTACTAAGAATTTAAAGTGCCTCACAGGCTTTTCGGGATAGTCACTCCCGTCTTCCCCTCTGCTCTACCGGTTATACTGCTCAAGTTTTTGTTTCTAGGAAAATCCCAAACCCCTTTCCCATTATTCTTTTATATCTCTCCTTCCTAATTCTCAGATCCACGGAGCAGCTCTCACCCTCCGCCTTCCCCGTCTTCCCCCTCTGTACCAGGCCCACAGAAAAATCTTAACTGAACTTCTCCAGAAGTCTTCACCATGACTTTAGGATTTTCAGCAAAAGAGTCCCTATAAAAGAGTTCAGTGTAGATAAACTTCCTGTTTTTCTGTTGCCCTGCTCTACTTGGCTACTGGCTGCAAAAATCAGCACTCCTAAGCTTGACACCCCTTTAATAGTTTTTCACACAATATGTGAAAAAGGCCTCTGGCCTTGAGCTGGGGCTTCAAAGAGATGGCTATATTTTTAAGATATAAAATTACCAACTGGGCTCCATGGTAACAGCTGCAGGGGGATAAAAGAAAAGGAAGAAAAAGCTCTCCCCCTCCCAGGTGTCCTTGAAAGTTTAACTTGCCCACCAAAGAGGAAAAAACAGAAAAAAACTTCTTTTTGTGAAGTTCTGCAGACTGTGAACTTCTTAGTCCCTTCCCTTTCATGTTGGGTACAAAATTCTGAAACTACCTAAACTTGGGGTTCAGGGAATTAATTGATTACAACAGAAGCAATGCCCGCTGAATCCGGTTGCAACCAAATAGGACTGTTTCCCTGTCTTCTGTGCTATCTTAGGTGCCTTGCCTTGACTGCCCCTACAACAGTATAATTCTATATACTTAAACATTGTTTATGTTTTAATGAAATGGTCAACAGATGTGATTAATTGTGAAATGGTGAAGATGTTTCTCAGATTGCTCTATAATGACCCAGGTTCATTTGAAGTTCAAACAGGGGGGCATACAACCCAGTTCCACTGGGAACATATATCTCTTACTTTACCTATCATATTAGGAAGTGGAGTTGCTGCAGGGGTAGTCACAGGAACCACTGCCCTGGTCCATGGTACACAACAAATGACCCAAATAGAAGCAGCAATAGACCAAAACTTAAAGATATTAGAAACCTCCATCACAGTTTTCAGGAATCTTTAACCTCTCTCTCTGAAGTTGTTTTACACAACAGTCGAGGGTTTGACCTCCTCTTCATGAGAGAAGGGGGCCTTTCTGCTGCATTGATGTAAGAATGCTGTTTTTATGCCGACCATAATGAAGTTGTAAAAAAACCTATGAGTAAAATAAAAGGATGCCTTGAAGAGTGTCAATGAGAGACAGACGCCCCAAAAGGGTGGTTTGAGTCTTGGTTATCACAGTCCCCCTGTTTATCTACGCTTTTATCACCCCTGGCCTGTCCAATAATAATCTCCATATTATAGCTAACTATAAAACCCTGTTTGCTCAACCGTGTAATTTCTTTTTTCCAAGCTCAAATTGGACAAGTTAAAATTATGGTAATACCCCACTAGCAGACATAGAATGTGACACCCCCCAATGATCACTATTATGATTAAAATTAGCCAGAAGAAGAAGTGGGGAATGAAAGGTTAATAAAAAAGTAACTTGGAACTTCCTGTTTTTTTTGTATGCTTAACAAAACACTGTTGAAATATTGAGAACTGTTTGCTAACCTTGTTCCCAGATTGTGCTGTCCCCAACTTCGAAATTGCAGAATGTATTCCCTCATCCGGTTACACGCAAACCGCCCACTCGCTCTGACCCATCAATAAATTTCCGTCCCTACCCTTTTCAAGGAAAGTATATAAGCTCTGCTTAAGCTGTTCTCAGGGCTCTCTGCTCTATTCTTGTGAGCTCTGAGCCACAGCATGCTGGACCCCCAATAAACCTCTTGCTGTGGCATGAGACATTCTCCTGGTGGTCTCTTCCTCCGATGCTTGCACGAACATTACTTGGATGATTGAATGTAGAAGAGAAAATCCAGTCAAAAAGGGATAGTCGGTAGGATTAAGAAGATAGTCGGTAGGTTTAGGAAGAAGAGTGAGTATAGGATTTGGAACAAAATCTCTTTAGCAATAGGGGTTCGGTTAGAGAGTGAATGTAAATGTCAGCACATGTGAACAGTCACAATAATGAAATGGGAAAAGAACGTAGGAAAGCAGATATCAATAAAGACATTACGAAATCAGGCAAAGTATAAAGTGTGTGATACGATTAGACATTTTCAACAGGGTTGAGTTAGAATATATAATCTTAGGAAGAAACAAATATGTAGTCACCAATAGGATTGACATTTGAGAGCATTAGGCAACCTTGACATGGATATTTTTTGTAATCCATGCTCACTTTCCATTTAGGTTTTGGTACAATCATAAGTGTGACGTTTGCATTTGTGTCCAGAATATTACTGTGATAATATGTATATATAGATCTGGTGACATGAGTGTTTATTCCACCATTTCTGGGAGCAATTTTTTGAAGACATATAAATGGGTATAGGGGTACAAAGAGGTATACACTGTGTCAATGAATATAGAGATAATGCATGAATAGACCATAAGTGAATAAATAATATAACTGGTTCCACATTAAATAACGGATTGAATTGATATCTGAAAATATATAAGAAATCTTATATTGATATACAATCATTTATTCCAACCATTTATACATCTAATATCAATATTAGGGTTATGGTTTATCATGAAGATATGTTATTTTTGCTACAAAAGTGATTATGGAAATCGAAAATAATGTGTTTGGAAAGAGTCAGTCACAATGCTGGCAATATGTGAACAAGGCCTCTGGCCTTGAGCTGGGGCTTGACAGAGATGGCTACAGTTCTAAGTTAAAGAAGTTACCAACTGGGCTCCATGGTAAAAGCTGGCAGGGAGAAAAAAAAGAGAAGAAAAAAGCTCTGCCCCTCCCAGGTGTCCTTGAAATGTTAACTTGCACAGAACAGAAAAAAAAAAAAAACAGAAACAAAAACTGCTTTTAATGAACTTCTGCAGACTGTGAACTTCTGAGTCCCTCCCTTACATGTTGGGTACAAAATTCTGAAACAATCTAAACTTGGAGTTCAGGGGATTAAATGATTACAATAGAAGCAATGCCCTCTAAATCCGGTTGCAACCAAATAGGACTGTTTCGCTGTGTTCGGTGCTATGTTAGTTGCCTTACCTTGCATTGTCCATCCCTTTTCTCATGAAAAGACCAGTCAAGAAACATGGAGGAATGCATGTGCTCTGAAGCAGGAAGTGATTGATAGTGAATCAAATGCCTATAAATTTCCTAACTTGTGGATGAAATACATATCCTATGATGTGCATAAATTAAAGAAATAGTAATCTACCAGTGTTGAATAAAAATGAACGTCAAAATACACATCATGTCCAATTGGAATCTACTTGCATTGATGTTAAACTGGGTCAGGTACTGTAGAAATATTAGGATTTGTGTGCACCATTCACTGAAGTTCCTTTTCGGTACTAGGAAAGAAATACGTTTTTCAGGTAAATGAATATTTCTAAGAATAATCTTGTGAAAAGTTGATTATAAGTTCACATATATGAATATGAATGAATTTGGTGAGTGTAAAATAAAACACATATTTCATATTTTGAAAAATCTGGAGAGTCTATCTATCTATCTATCTATCTATCTATCTATATATATATATATATATATATATATATATATATATATATGTGTGTGTGTGTGACATTAAAAATAGCAATATATATGCCAATCAAAATTCAAAATGAAATATATATCATTGACAGATGCAAAAATATTTATTTAACTGAACATGGATTTATGAATAATATTGATCAAGTAGGAAGCTCACCCATAATTTGAATTTTCAGTTCCAACATCATTTAGGAGGAGTGATCCCTTACAATTTGTATCTGTCAAGTCAGCCACCTCACATGAATGGACGTGTGGTCCCAGGTAGGATTCTATGTTTGCATATAAAAATACAGGTGGTGAATAGGCTACAGAGAGGGGAGACAGGAATTCACATATTGGTTAACTTTAAAAAAAACATGGAGAACGACTTCAACAAAAAGTTGACTAGATTTATAACTCCCACAATATATAATGCAAAAGGCAAGTCCAACTATACACCATGCCTCCTCTGAAATGCTTGTATTTTTATTCTGTTTGAGTTATTTTTCTCCATCTTATTAGTATTAGTAGTCAAGTGTAGTAGGGTAGGGGTTAGTGTCGGGGATTCAGTATTTCGAAAGAAAAATTGGAAAATGAATCCAATGTGTATGTAAATGTGTGCTCCACAAATATCCTCCCACTCTCATACAGAAAAATGCCTTGACAGTACCTTCGCTCCAACTAAAACACCATTAGAGGAGAAGAATTAGAAAATCAGTGAATACATATCTGGAATGGAATATGCTCACAGTTTTGAAAAATTCGAGGTGGTGGATGATTTTCGAAAAGAAAGGGACAGGGTAAACACTCCACAAACATGGAGTTCTGCTGGCCTAAAGACTTCTTGAGAAACTGCCTCTGAGGTTGGGCCCTTGAACTATATGTGGTTGTCAGGAGCTTTAGCTTCCTTTGTACTGAGACCATCAATGCTGGGTCTGCATCTATGTGACATGGAGGAAATTGTTTCTTATTTTCCAATGAAAATGAGGCAGCAGTGCTGAATTCTCTCTTTGTAGGTAACCTGTGGCCACTGGGGGCTAAGTGTATCCCCGTGTGGACTGTGAAGCCATTTGGGCATCCTCCAATTTTTGTGGTGTTTCTCGCTGCTGCACTGGGAGTTTGGTATTTGCTTCACAAAATACATGGAGTTCAACTGGGACACAGTGCTGGAGGGATTTCTGTCGGGAGTGGTGGGTCAGGGTCTGCAGGATAATGCACCAACCAGGCTTCTATCCCACATTGCTTTCCCCCTTGACCATAGCAACCTGATTCTGAACATTGCCCTGAAACCACTCAATATAACAAGATGCCTTTACAAAGAAGCGTCTGCTGGCTGCACCATGTCAGTAACAACCATTTGGAAGCCAAGGGCAGATCCACATTGCCGCACTACATGTTTTATCACAAACCTTCCCACCACTGTTCTAGGCCCACTAATCAGCAGGCTCCAAATTACTGGCATCTCTGTTCTACACCACTTTCATGAAACCCAGTCAATCAAGGCAGTGTCTGGCACACTCAAGATCAGCAACAGCACATCCAAAGGTTCTCCAGTGCCACCAGGTCATGGGAATTTCAAAAATTTCACGGTATTTTTCTAGCCATTTTTCTAGGATGATGTTGCAAGCACTATGGGTTTCAATATATTCAGGAACCGTTAAATGGTGAAGAAGCACATTTCAATGAAAGCTCTGGAGAACTCTCAAAGGCAAGGCTTCCAAAATAGTGGCCAAAAGGTCACTTGAATCCAGTCCTATTGAGGTCTACAATATGAGGTCCATGTGTTTTTTGACACTGAACAATGGCTGCCATGTCTTTCAGAATACAATCAAGTGATATCCTGGCTGAGATTCCCAGTGCTTTGTGGAAAGCCACCCTGCGCCTAGATCTCAGTTTCCAAGGGCGACTTTCATTGCGTGGCTTCCTAAAATCCCAAAACAATTCATGGCAATACTTCTCTGAGGTAAGTTCTAGAACTCAGTCTCTAAGGGGAATCACACCAGAGTTCAAGCACAGGTAGACCCAGTCATTTCTTCCAACCACCACACAAATGACCACAATTAAAACCAAAACACTCCACACGGCCCTAATCTTCTTCCATATAGACACTCATCATATCCTTTGGCTGGAGTTTTCCATAAGGGGTGCAGCTCAAGACAGTGTCCAAAATAAGCTCCCTTAACCCTCATTTGCCTAAAGTCAGGGTGGCCTGGACACCCTTACCATAAATCAGGAGTGATCAAATAGGTCTGCCATTAATACTTTTCAACTTCTTCAATTTTAGGCCTTTTAACTGTGGCATTTAGATTATTTATGTGAACTGTAGTCAAGAGAAAACCGAAGCACCTATGGGCTAGCCTCTCCATGGCTTTGAAGAATTCATTTGACCCAAAGGATCCTTATTCTCACTTGATGGAGGTCAGAAACCTTACAGAGAAAGGGGAGAGACTTCATCTACAATGACTGTAATTTTTGCCATTTTGATTTTGTATGCACACATGGGATTTTTCTTTACATCCATCAGGTGTAGGGAATCTAAGCCATAGACTCACACAGGGCCAAGAGACTGTTTCAGACACATCCCTTTCCAAAGCAGTTAAGTAAAGAGCCACAGGTAATGCCCATTTATATCCATTTGAAAACTGGTTACTTCAGGTTTCACAAAGGGGTGGCCTGAGGCAAAGTCCTTCCTGACATTCAGGGCAAAAGAACAATAGGCAAGCAAAAGCCCCAAAGCAGAGTTTCTCCACTGAAACTTTACTGGTCACACTGATATCTGAGTTTTCTGAGATGCTCGCCATTCCCTTCAGCTATCCAGTACATGCCCATATCACAGAGCTTGGAGGTGGTAAATATCTTGGACAGAAAACCATGAGCCTATTCTGGAGTGTAGCCAGAATTCAGGAAGGAAACAAGAACTTAGGAAGTTTGAAGGTGTTGCCCTTCGATAAGGCAAGCCACAGTCCATTTATATATTGGGCAAGATTGATGCTGGGAAGCTTTCTACTAGACAGGACACATCCATTGATGCATTCTCTTTTCTAATGTCTACAACCACAGACACACTGGGAAACACAGACATAGAAACACTTGCCTTGTCAAACGACTTACTAGAAACAGTTCACTCCAAACCAAACAAACCGCCTTTCCTACATTTTCTCAGAACATGAGACAAAACCACAAACACACAACTAAAACCACAAATGCATCTCCTTTCCCCAAGTAGGTCTGTGACTATTCAGAGTGTACTCTCACTGGTGAGCCTTACTATGTTCCTCTGAAATGGCCTGTCCTGTCTCAGATATGGTCTCCTTGGCGAACTCTGAAAATGTCAGGAGCCCACGGTGAGCCACTACTTGCTTTCTCTGGAAAGGCCAGTCTTCAAAGCTTTCCTGGCATTTCGCCATCCTCACATCAGTATATACCAAAAAAGACTGTCTCTGTCATTGGAATATCCAAACAAGTGAGCCCACTGGGACTGGGAGTGGGACTGGCTCTGAGTGCCTGGCTTCCTATATCACAAGTTCAGAGAGTTCCATCACCAAGGAATAGAGGTGAGGTCACTTCCTTCAGGAACTGAATAAGTTCACTGCCTTTGCAACCACTTTGTCCTAACAGTTGCTTCCAAGGGTCCCATGAGATGGATGCTGCCCCTATTTCCCGTGACACTTTCACAAGTTAGAATGGTATATCACCCATAGGCACCCGTGAACAGCTCTCCACACAGGGCTGGATTTGTCCATCTTCTGTACATTAGGAACAGAGAGGCTGATTCCGACACAACCCCTCATTCAGACAAGGCTGTTTTCCATGGAAGAAGACTTTTGCACTCTCTGGTCCTTCATAGCTGCCTACATCTTCTCCAGGGATTATTTCTGCATGGAACTTTGAGGTTTTCAGCAGGTGTTATATCCCCTACATTCCTTATTGTAAGACAAACACTGTCCCTGCTCTTCTATAAAGTTAGAATGTGGGAACAGTATATGGTTTGGGTTAATAACATGTTCGATTTGGGTTAGGAATCATTTTGCTGGATGAATAATGGTATTGAAAACCAGCGATATTTATAAGAATATAGAGGTCAAATATATGTATGAAAACAGAAATCTAAGTAAGATTTGAAGCCCAGAAAGGGATTGGGCCCTTGATTGGGAGACTTAGCTTTGAATTATGTCCTGCAGAGATGTCTCAGATGAATCAATACACAATGGCGTCGGACCTTGTACCTTGGATGATTGAATGTTGAAGAGAACATTCATTCTAAAAAGGATAGTCAGTAGGATTTGGGAGATAGTCAGTAGATTCAGAAAGAAGAGAGAGTATAGTATTTGGACCAAAAGTTGTTTAGCAATTGGGTTTCAGGTAGAGAGTGAATGTAAATGTCAGCACAAATGCACAGTCAAAATGATGAACTGGGAAATTATGAAGGAAAAGAGATATCAATAGAGACATTAGGATATCAGGCAAAGTTTAAAGTGAGTGATAGGATTAGACATTTTCAACAGGGTTGAGTTTGAATATATAATCTTAGAAAGAAACAAATATGTAGTCAACAATTACATTGACATTTGAGAGCATTAGGCAACCTGGTCATGGATGTTTTCAGAAATCCATGCTCACTTTAAATTTAGGCTTTGGTACAATTATAAGTGTGACCTTTGCTTTATTTTCCAGAATATTACTGTGATAAAATGTATATGTAGGTCAGGTGACATGAGTATTTCTTCCACCATTTCTGGGAGCAATATTTTGGACACGTATAAATGAGTATTGGGAGTACAAAGAGGTGTACCATCACTCTATGAATATAGAGATAATGCAAGAATAGACCATACTGAGAGTAAATAATATAATTGGTAAACGTTAAATAACGGATTGAATTGATATCTGAAAATATACAGGAAATCTTATATTGATATACAATCATTCATTCCAACCAGTTATACTTCTAATGGTAATATTAGGGTTATATTTTATCATGACGAGTGTGTGAGGTTTGCTTCAAAAGTGATTATGGAAACAAAAATAATGTGTTTAGAAAGAAGTCTCATGAAAAGTCTTATCAAGAAACATGGAGGGATACATGTGTTCTGAAGAAGGAAGTTATTGAAAGTGAAACAAATGCCTATAAATTTGCTAACTTGTGTATGAAATATATATCTTATGATGGGCATAAACTGAAGAAATAGTAATGTACCAGTGTTGACTAAAAATGAACATCAAAATACATATTATGTTCCATAATAATCTACTTGCATTGATGTGACACTGGGTCAGTTACTGTAGAAATATTAGGATTCGTTTGCACCATTCACTGAAGTTAGTTTTCAGTTCTAGGAAACAAATATGTATTTCAGGTGGATGAATATTTCTGAGAATAATCTTTTGAAAATTTAATTATAAATCCACATACATGAATACGAATGAATTTAGGGAGTGTACAATAAGACACATATATTTCATATTTTGAAAAATTTGGAGAGTATATATATATATATATATATATATATATATATATATATATATACACACACACACACATACACACACATTAAAAAGTAGCAACATATATGCCAATCGAAATTCTTCATGAAATGTATATCATCCACTGATCCAAAAATATTCATTATACTGAATATGATTTTATTTATCATGTTGTTCATCTAAGAAGCTCACCCATAGGTTGAATTTTCAGTTCTAACTGTGTTTAGGAGGAGTGATCTCTTCTCCCAATTTGTATCTGCCAAGTCAGCCACCTCACGAGAATGTACATGTGATAACAGGTAGGATTCTATATGTGCATATGAAATTACATGTGCTGAATTGGCTACAGAGAAAGGCAGAGAGGAATTCACCTATTTGTTACCTTTAAAAACACATGGATCTTCTTCTATTTCTCTCTTTATGGTTCTGTAGTTTTCATTGTATAAGTCTTTCACCTCTTTTGTTAGGTTGATTCCCAAGTATTTTATTTTTTTTTTGAAAATATTGTGAATGGAGTGTTTTTCCTCATTTCCGATTCAGAAGTTTTGTTACTGATATACAAAAATGCCTTTGATTTGTGCATGTTGATTTTTTATCCTTCCACTTTGCTGAATTCATGTATTAGTTCTAGTAGTTTTTTTGTAGACCCTTTTGGGTCTTCTAGGTATAGAATCATGTCATCCACAAACAGTGATAATTTAAGTTCTTCTTTTCCTATTTTTATGCCTTTAATTTCTTTCATCTTTCTAATTGCTCTGGCCAGTGTTTTGAGAACTATATTGAATAGAAGTGGTGATAGAGGGCATCCCTGTCTTGTTCCTGATTTTAGAGGGAATGCCTTCAATTTTTCTCCACTCAGAATGATGCTAGACTGAGGCTTAGCATAGATAGCTTTCACAATTTCGAGGAAAGTTCCTGTTATCCCTAGTTTTTCTAATGTTTTGAATATAAAGGAATGCTGTACTTTGTTGAATGCTTTTTCTGCATCTATTGAGATGATCATATGGTTCCTATTTTAAGTCTATTTATGTGGTGAATAACATTTATTGATTTCCGTATATTGAACCATCCTTGCATCCCAGGGATTAATCCTACTTGATCATGGTGCACAATTTTTTTGATGTGCCTTTTTGTCCGATTCGCCAGAATTTTATTGAGGATTTTTGCATGTAGTTTTATCAGAGATATTGGTCTGTAGTTTTCTTTCTTTGAGGTGTCATTGTCTGGTTTCGGAATCAGGGTGATGTTGGCCTCATAGAATGAATTTGGCAAAGCTCCCTCTTTTTCCACTTCCTGAAATAAATTGAAAAGTATTGGTATTAATTCTTCTTTAAAGGTTTTGTAAAACTCCGCTGTATACCCATCTGGTCCTGGGCTTTTCTTGGTTGGTAGTCTTTTGATTGCTTCTTCAATCTGATCCATTGATATTGGTCTGTTCAAATTGTGTGTATCCTCCAGACTCAGTCTGGGCAAATCATAGGATTTAAAAAATTAATCGATGTCTTCACTCTCTTCTATTTTATTGGAATATAGGTTTTCAAAATAATTTTAAAAATGTGGCATTTATACACCATGGAGTATTACGCAGCACTAAAAAATGACAAAATCATGGGATTTGCAGGGAAATGGATGGTATTAGAGTAGATTATGCTTAGTGAAGCTAGACAATCCCTAAAAAAACAAATTCCAAATGTCTTCTTTGATATAATGAGAGCAACTAAGAACAGAGCAGGAAGGAATAGCAGGAAGAAAAGGTCAACATTAATAAGAGACATGAGGTGGGAGGGAAAGGGAGAGAAAAGGGAAATTGCATGGAAATGGAGGGAGACCCTCAATGTTTTACAAAATTATATATAAGAAGTTGTGAGTGGAAGGGGAAAATAAACAAGTAGGAAAATGAATTACAGAAGATGGAGTAGAGAGAGAATATGGGAGGGGAGGGGAGGGGAGGGGGGATAGTAGAGGCTAGGAAAGGTAGCAGAATACAACAGATACTAATAGGGCATTATGTAAAAATGTGGATGTGCAACCGATGTGATTCTGCAATCTGTATTTGGAGTAAAAATGTGAGTTCATAATCCACTTGAATCTAATATATGTAATACAAGATGTCAAGAGTTTTGTAATATTTTGAACAACCAATAAAAAAAAACACATGGAGAACTATTTCAACAAAAAATTGACTAGATTTATAACTCCTACCCTGTATAATGCAAAAGGCAAGTCCAACTATACACTATGCCTTGTCTGAACTGCTTGTATTTCTATTCTTTTTGGGTTATTTTTCTCCATCATATTAGAATTATTAGTCAGAGTCTAGTACTGTATGGGTTAGTTTCAGGGATTCAGTATTTTGAATGGAAAATAGGAAAATAAATCCAATGTGTATGTAAATATGTGCTACACAAAAATCTTCCCACTCTCATCCAGAATAATGCCTTGACATTACCTTCGCCCCAAGTAAAACACAATTAGAGGAAAAGAGTTAGAAAAACTGTGAATACATATCTGGAATGAAATATGCTCAAGAGTTCACAACCTTGAAGGTGGTAGAGGAGTTTCCAAAAGTTAGGAACAGGTAAATATTCGACAAAATTGGAGCTCTGCTGGACTAAAGACTTCTTGAGAAACTGCCTCTGAGTTTGGGCACTTGAAATATTTGTTGTTGTCAGGAGCTTTAGCTTCCTTTGTAGAGAGACCATCAAAGCTGGGTATGTATCTAAGTGACCTGGAGGACATGGTTTCTTATTTTCTAATGAACATGAGGCAGCAGTGCTGAATTCTCTCTTTCTAGGTAAACTGTGGGGACTGGGGGCTAACTCTTTCTGTGTGGACTCTAAAGCCATTCGGTCATCCTCCACTTGTCGTGGTGTTTCTTGCTGCTGCAATGCGAGCTTGGTATTTGCTTCACACAATACAAGGAATTCAACTGGGACACAGTGCTAAAGGGAGTTCTGTCACGTGCGGTGTTTCAGGGTCTGCAGGATAATGTACCACCCAGGCTTCAATCCCACATAGCTTGCATCCTTGACCATAGCAATTTGATTCTGAACATTGCCCTGAAAACTCTGCATATTAAAATATGCCTTTACATAGAAGGGTATGCTGGCTGCACCATGTCAGTTACAAGCCATTTGGAAGCCAATGGCAGATCCACATGGCCCCACCACAGATATTTTCTCACACACCTGCACACAACTTCTCTAGGCCCACTTCTCATCAGGCCCCAACTTACTGGCATCTCTGTTCTTACACCATTTTCATGGTCATGGGAATTTCAAAAATTTCATGGTATTTATCTAGCCATTTTTCAAGATTGATGTTGGAGGCATTGTGGTTTAAATTCATTCAGGAATTATTCAATGGTGAGGAAGCTCATTTGAATGAAAGCTCTAGTGAAATCTCTGAGGCAAGGCTTCCCAAAGAGTGGCCAAAAGGTCACATGAACCCAGGCCTATTGCTGTCTACAATGTGAGGTCCATGTGTGTTTTGACTCTCATCTATGGCTGCCATGTCTTTCAGAATAAAACCATGTGATATCCTGGCTGAGATTCCCAGTGCTCTGTGGAAAGCAAACCTGGGCCTAGATCTCGGTTTCCAAGGGCGACTCTCATGCATGGCCAACTAAAATCCCAAAACATTTCATGATAATACTTCTCTAAGGTCAGTTCCAGAACCCAGTCTCTAAGGGGAATCACACCAGATTTCAGCCCAGGTGTACCCAGTCATATCTTCCAACTACCACACAAATGATGACAATTAAAATCAAAACACTCCCACATGGCCCTCATCTTCTTCCATATATTCACTCTCATTCTAAGCTCTGTCTGGAGGTTTCCATGAGCGGCGAAGTCCAAGAGAGTGTTCAAAATAAGCTCCCTTGCCCCTCATTGCCTAAAGTCATGGTGGCCTGGACACCCTTCCTGTGAACCAGGTGTGATCAAATAGGCCTGCCCTTAATACGCCTAGGCTTCTCCAATTTGAGGCCTACTGACTGTCAGGTATAAATATTTTTATGTGAACTGGAGTCATGAGAAAACCCAAGAACCTATGTGCTAGACTCTCCAGGGCTTTGAAGAACTCATTTGACACAAAAAATCCCTATTCTCACTTGATGGAGGTCAGGAGCCTTACAGAGGAAGGTGAGAGACTTCATGCACAGGGACTGCTCTTTTGGCCATTTTGGTTATGGATTCACACACGGAATGATCCATCAGGTGATGAGAATGTAAGCCACAGCCTCACACAGATCAAAGAGGCTGATTCAGACACATCCCTTTCCAAAGCAATTTAGCAAATACCCACTGGTGATGCCCATTCATTTCCATTTGAAAACTGTGTGCTTCAGGCTTCACAAAGGTGTGCCCTGAGACAAAGAGCTTCCTGACATTCTGGTCAAATTAACAATAGGTAAGCAAATGGGCCAAAGTAGAGTTTCTCTACTGAGACTTTACAAGACACACTGATGTCTGATTTTTCTAAAATGCTCCAATTCCCATATATTAAATTATGTAGAGACATTAATGAACAAGAGCAAGTCATGGCAGCTGCAGTAAAACAGGCTTTAGAACAAGGGCAAGTCGTGGCAGCTGCAGTAAAATAGGCTTTAGATGCCAGGACAAGAACATGCTACAATTGTGAACAAACAGGACATTTTAAAAGGAATTGCCCCATAAGAGGAGGGTTTAACAAAACTAGGTATCAAAGGAGTAGAATACAGGGTATTTGCCCAGGATGCCATAGAGGGAGACATTGGACTAATGAATGCCATTCTCAAACCACCATAGAATGTAGTATATTATCAAAAAACAAACAAGGACCAGGTGTTTATCCATTATATCATGGAGAAAGGCATCAGGTTACGTTGCCAGAAAATGGACAGGGGGACCCAATGCTCTGGGGCCCCAAACCACAAATATACGGAGCACTGGAGGAACCCAGCAACCCCATCAGGGTAGTGCCAAAGACACATTGTCCATCAGAGCCCTCAACAGACAAACTAGAGGGAGTGCAGGGTTGGACATCTGCACCTCTGTCAGAGCAGTACTAACTCCAGAGATGGGAGTTCAAATCATTCTCTCAGGGGTAAAAAACCTCTTCCCCAAGGAGCAGTAGGCTTATTATTGGGACGCAGCTCTTCTACTCTAAAAGGACTTATGATAAGTCCTGGGGTAATTTACCCTAATTATGAAGGTGAAATAAAAATTATAGCCAGTTCTCCAAAGGGTATATCAGTAATTTCACCAAGAGACAGAATAGCACAGTTACTAATAATACCACGCTTACATGATAAATTTTCCAGTCATGTTGTAGAAAGAGGTTCCAAGGGATTAGGCTGCACAGATGTAGATTTGGCTATGTTTTCTCTAAAGTTAGATTCTTGCCCCATACTAACACTAAATATTCAAGGACATGAATTAAATGGGCTACTGGATACAGATGCAGAACTTAGCATCATCTCTCGTCCAGAGTGGCCAAAATATTGGCCATTACAACCATCCACTCAAACACTTCAAGGCCTAGAATTGGCGACTAATCCCCATCGAAGAGCAATGGTATTAGATTGGAAGGATCCTGAAGGATGTGAAGGAACTATATAGCCATATGTATGGATCATCTTCCCGTAAATTTAAGGGGATGAGATGTCCTAGATGAATTAGGTTTGAAATTAACAAAAAACATCAATTAAAATATACCCACAATTTTGGTTAGACAAGGTTTTAGGATAGGAAAAAGATTAGAAAAACAATATCAAGGTATAGCAGCTCCAATACTAATAGATCAAGGAACAGACAGAAATGGGTTGGATTTTAAGAAAGGGACACTAAGACAATAAAAATTACTTGGAAATAAGAAAGACCAGTATGGGTTCCTCAGTGGACCCTGACTAAAGAAAAGGTACCAGCAGCCCATGATCTGGTCAAACAACAATTAGCAGAAGACATATAAAACCATCTGTATCTCCCCATAATACTCCCATTTTTGTCATCAAAAAGTAATCTGGTAAATGGAGATTATTGCAAGATTTAAGAGGCATTAATAATGAGATGGTTATTATGGGACATGCTCAATCTGGGATTCCACAATTATCTGCTTTGCCAAAACTTGGTATGATTTATGTATAGATATTAAAGATTTTTTTTTTCATTTCCAATTCAACCTTAGGATAGTCCATGTTTTGCATTTACTAACCCTGCACTGAATCATGAAGGTCCTGATCAGAGATACAAATGGAAAGTACTCCCTCAAAGGATGGCTAATAGCCCAACTATGTGTCAAATTTATGTTAACAAAGTAATCCAGCCACTTAGAAATCAAAATCCTGAACTACAAATATTTCACTATATGGATGATATATTATTAGCACACAAAGCTAAAAACACATTGCTAGAATGTTATGCCACACTTAAAAACATATTAAAAAATATAAACTAGAGATAACAATAGATAAAGTAGAATTAAATTTTCCAATTAATTATTTAGGAGTTCTATTATCCTCAACCATGATCTGTCCACCAAAAATTCAAGTACGAATAGATCAACTCAAATCACTTAATGACTTTCAAATGTTATTAGGAGACATAAATTGGATAAGGCCTTATCTAGGTATACGCACAATAGAGTTGGAAACTTTTTTGATATCCTAAAGGTCCATCAGATCCAAATTCACCCCGCATGTTAAAGCCTGAAACAAGAAAGGCATTAAAAATTATTGAAACATATATGGAAAATATGCATTTGGATAGAATTGATTTAAGTTTGTCTTTATTATTTATTGTACTACCAACAAAAATATTACTACAGGAGTATTTTGGCAAGAAGGTCCATTATTATGGATGCATTTATCTTATTCCCCTAACAATATTCTTAATCGGTATACTGAGGCTGTAGGACAATTAATACTGAAAAGAACAAAAGCAGCAAAGGAAGTGTTTGGAATTTCTCCCAATAAAATAATTACTCCATATACTCTGAATCAAATTGATGAGTTAGCTAATGAGTTAAATACTTGGGCAATAATCATGTGCAAATCTAATATTTCATTTGATAATCACTTACCATCTAATCCTTTATTGTCTTTTTGATCATTTCATCCTGTAATTTTTCCAAAAATGACAAGAAAAACACCTATCATGAATGCTCCAAATATATTCACTGATGGGTCAAATAATGGTACAGCAGCAATAGTTACACCTGATCAAACTTTTACATTTCTAGTACCCAAACAATCATCTCAAAAGGTAGAGCTTAATGCAGTATTACAAGCTTTTGTGATGTTTAAAGATTCTGTAATTAATTTATTTTCCGATAGTCAGAATATAGTTTATGCTATAGTATCCCTTGAAGATGCTGGTAGGATTTCCCCTTCCTCTACTGTTTTCTCTTTGCTTTCCACTATACAAAGTCTAATCTTGGACAGAAAAGATCTGTTCTTTATAGGAAATATCAGAACACATACAGGATTGCCTGGAGCCCTTAGTTTGGACAATGATTTAGCAGATAAAACTACACATGACATATATATTTTCTCTATAGTAGAAGAAGCTACAAATTTTCATAAAAAGTTCCATGTCAATCCTAATAGTTTACAAAAGTGCTTTAAAATAACTAAGGAAAAATCTAGACAAATAATAAAACAATGTCAAAATTGTGTGACCTTTCTACCACACGTTAATCTTCGAGTCAATCCTAGAGGATTGATACCTAACCGTATTTGGCAGATGAACGTCACAAACTTGCCAGAATTTGGAAAATTAAAATATTTGCATGTTACAGTTGATACTTCTTCTGGATTTTTGATGGGCTCCCTTCTTGTCGGAGAAAAAACCTAAAGATGTTATAGCTCATTGCTTACAAAATTTTGCCACTGTGGGTGTTCCAAAACAGTTAAAAACAGATAATGCCCCTGGTTATACTTCTACCTATTTTAAACAATTTTGCTCATCATTTGGCATCACTCATATAACAGGAGTCCCATACAATCAGCAGGGACAAGGTATAGTTGAAAGAGCACATCAAACTATTAAAACGTACTTACTAAAGCAAAAAGAAGGAATTGGGAAGGGGTATATATTCCCCAAAGATAAACTCAAAATAACCCTTTTTACTCTAAACTTTTTAAATTTGGATTCAACAGGGCTTAGTGCTGCAGAAAGGCATATATGTCCAAAAAATGTACATAAGCCCAAGGTACTTTGGAAGGATATTCTAACAGGACAATGGAAAGGTCCTGACCCAGTAATTGTCTGGAGTCGGGGGCCTGTTTGTGTGTTTTCACAGGGAGAACAGGAGCCGATTTGGATTCCAGAGAGATTAACTAAAGAGATTTCTACAGACCCAAAAGAAGATGATTTGGCTCAAATCAATTACAGCTGATATCCAGAACTCCAGTTTGGCTATTCTTACATCTGTGACAGAACCAGGATGTTTTTTTCAATATCTATTTTATTATTCCCCTTTCCCATATCATGAAGTTCTTTTTTGTTTTTTGAGCTCATACAGACCTAGGTTAATGTTTTGCTGATCAGTTTTATTTTTGGACTATAGAGTTTTTAGACTTTGCAATGGAGATTTCACATGTAAAAAGTTATAAAGCCTTTACTATTATGTTATGTGTTGTATGTATTATATTATGTGTGCACACTTGTGTTTTGTGTTATATGTTTGAATGTACATAACCATATATCATATGTGATGAGCGCTCATGAAAAAATGGATCCAAATATATTTTTTTTATTCACGTGATGTAAATATTTTAATTTAAATTGGGTAAACACCCGTTGAGGATTGTTTTAAAATGTGAACAAAAAGGGAGGTTAACAGATCTGTTTGCTTTCTTTCACCTTTCCTTTTCATTATATTTAATAAATCTCTTCAAGACAATGTAAATTGTTAAGAAAATTGTTTTCTTTTAGTGCCTTCTGGAATGTTACATAATTTTTTCTTTAGGCATTGTTGCCAGAATTCCTATCTTCATCCCAGTGCCTGTGAAGACAAAGATAAAACCAATCTACAGCTTCTGCAAAAGCCATCACTGAACTGCTTGCAGAACTTGCCTGGACTATGTATCACTTGTATGCATTGTGAACTCACCTGCATGCATTGTGATCAATATGTTGGTGCATCGACTTGTGGTAGTGTTGGGGTATTTTTGCTGATGATGTCATCGGTGGTACAATTTTTCCAAAAGGAGCCCTCAATTGGCTTGGTGTATCTTCCTCCCTTCTGCTTGTCATGGTTGTTCAGCTAAAATTTGGGGTCCAACAGAGATGAGACAAAGAACCTTACCCCCCCACTGGTACAAAGTCCTCTCCATAGGTGTGGCTGTATACTGGACCTGTAGTTAGTGATGGGTAAGATCCAGTTGCAATGGTACCAACCTAAGACTGGAGGCTGACACCTTGAGGTCAGCTCATTCAATAATGGGTAAGGACCATATGTACTATTGGACAACCTAAGGCAGGCATGGTCCCTAAGCCACATGCTTGTTGTTTAAACAGAGAGGGGGAGATGTTGAGAGCCACAGCCCGAGGGGCCAAAGAAAACTTTCAGACTGCCAGCTGATGGTTTGCTCACAGCGGCCCTAGCAACATCTAGCTGATTGGCTACTCTGCGGTGATGCCCATTGGGCTGTTTCCCCACCCTTTCAAACTACCAAGCTGCTCATTGGGGGACTTTTTTGGCTCTGCCCAAATGACCCAGCCAATCGAACTCAAGAGCAGGAGGAGTGGAGAGGTTGAGAGCTTGTGGGAAGCTGGTGGTGGCAGTTGTGCTCTGAGGGTATTTCCCGAGGAGCTATTTTTTTGGCGTGTGTAGTTCTAAAAATAAAGTTAGTTTATTTGACAAGTGGCTCCTGAATTGTGCCCAGCCAGACTGTGGCAATCATAAATTGATGGAGAAAAACAACCAAAACAGAATAGAAATACAAGCAGTTCGGAGGAGGCATGGTGTATAGCTGGATTTACCTTTTGTATGATAAAGGGTAGGTGTTATTAATCTAGTCAATATTAAATTGAAATAATTCTCCGTGTGTTTTAAAGTTAACAAATATGTGAATACCTGTCTCCCTGTATCTGTAGTCTATTCAGCACATGTATTTTTGTATGCACATATAGAATCTTACCTGGTATCACATGTACATTTGTGTGAGGTGGCTGACTTGGCAGATACGAATTGTGAAAAGAGATCACTACTTCTAAACGTTTTTGGAATTGAAAATTAGAACTATGCGTGAGCTTCCTAGTTGAACAAGATAATACATAAATCCATGTTCAGTAAAATGAATATTTTTGGATCTGTGGATGATATATATTTCATGATGAATTTCGATTGGCATATATATTGCTACCATTTAATCTGTGCATTTGCGTGTGTGTGTGTGTGTATATATATATATATATATATATATATATATATATATATATATATACTCTCCAGATTTTTCAGCATATAAAATATATGTGTCTTATTATACAATCCCTAAATGCATTCATATTCATGCATGTGGATTTATAATCAAATGTTCACAAAATTATTCTCAGAAATATTCATCCACCTCAAATATATATTGTTTCCTAGTGCTGAAATCTAAATTCAGTGAATGGTGCATAGAAGTCATAATTTTTCTACAGTAACTGACCCACTTTAACATCAATGCAAGTAGATTACTATGGTACATGATGTGTATTTTGACGTTCATTTTTATTGAACACTGTTACATGACTATTTCTTCAGTTTATGCACATCATAGGATATATATTTCATTCACAAGTTTGCAAATTTATAGGCATTTGTTTCACTTTCTATCACTTCCTGCTTCAGTACACATGTATTCCTACATGTTTTTGACTGTTTTTTTCATGAGACTTCTTTTTATTTTAGGTTTCAATAATCACTTTTGAAGCAAAACTCACACACTCTTCATGACAAACCATAACCCTAATATTACCATTAGATGTATAAATGGTTGTAATAAATGTATGTATATAAATATAGGATTTCCTGTATATTTTCAGATATCAATTCGATCCATTATTTAATGTTGGAACCAGTTATATTATTTATTCACAGTATGGTCTATTCATTCATTTTATCTATTTTCGTAGACACAGGGTATACCTATTTGTACACCCAATACTAATTTATACAACTTCAAAATATTGCCCACAGAATTAGTGGAAGAAATACTCATGTCACCTGAACTACATATACACTTTATCACACTAATATTCTGGACACAAAATGCAAAGTTCACACTTATGATTGTACCAAAGCCTAAATGGAAAGTGAGCATGGATTACTAAAAACAACCAAGTCCAGATTGCCTAATGCTCTCAAATGTCAATCGTATTGGTGCTAAATATTTGTTTCTCCCTAAGATTGTGTATTCAACCTCTACCCTGTTGAAAATGTCTAATCCTATCACTCAATTTATACATTGCCTGATTTCTTAATGTCTCTATTCATATCTGCTTCCCTATATATTTTCCCCAGTTCATCATTGTGACTGACTCTTCACATGTGCTGACATTTACGTTCATTCTCTACCGGAAACCCTATTGTTAAAGAACTTTTGGTCCAAATCCTATACTCACTCTTCTTCCTAAACCTACTGACTATCTTTCTAATCCTACCGACTACCCTTTTTGAGTGGATGGTTTCTTCTACATTTAATCATCCAATTTACAAGGTCCTATGCCATTGTTTATCAATTTATCTGAGACATTTGTGCAGAAGGTATTTCAAAGCTAAGTATCCCAATCAAGGGCCCAATGCTCTTCTGGGCTTCAAATCTTACCCAGACTTCTGTATTTATACTTATATTTCACCTATATATTCTTGTAAATATCACAGGTTCCCAATACCATTATTCATCACACAGAATGATTCCTAACCCAAATTTAACCTGTTATTACCCTAACCATACTGTTCCCTCAATCTAACTTTACAGAAAAGCAGGGACAGAGTTGGTCTTACAATACAGGAGTATAGGGGATATTCCACCTGCTGAGAACCTCAAAGGTCCATGCAGAAATGATCCCTGGAGAAGTTGTAAGCAGCTATGAAGGACCTGAGGGAGGAAAAGACAACTTCCATGGTAAACAACCTGGTCAGGATGAAAGGATGTGTCTGAATCAGCCTCTTTCATCTTAATGTAGAGAAGATGGACCAAACCAGGCTTGTGTGGAGAGCTGTTCCCAGGTGCCTATGGTGAAATACCATTCTAACTTGTGAAAATGTCACAGGAAGTAGGGGTACCCTGCACCTCTTGGGACCCTTGGAAGCAACTGTTAGGACAAAGTGGTTGCCAAGGCAGTGACTTCATTAACTTCATGAAGGAAGTTACCTCACATGACTTCCTTGGTGATGGAACTCTCTAAATTTGGGATTCAGGAAGTCAGGCAACCACAGCCAGTCCCAGTCCCAGTCCCAGTGGTCTCACTTGTTTGGGTTAACCAAGGACAGAGTCAGTCTTTCTTGGTACCTAGTGATGTGAGGATGGCCAAATGCCAGGAAAGCTAAGAAGAGGGGCCTTTCCTGAGAAAGAAGGTAGTGGCTCACCACTGGCTTCTGACAACTTCACAGATTTGGCCAAGGAGACCAGAACAGAGGCAGCACAGTCCACTTCGGGGAAATATAGTATGGCCCACCCGTCAGAGGACACTCCGGATAGTCACAGACCTACTTTGGGGAAGGAGGTGCCTTTTTGAGTGTGGGTGTGAGTTTGTGGTTTTCTCTCATGTTCTGAGAATAGGTAGCAAAGGCAATTTGTTTGGTTTGGAGAAGACTGTTTCTAGTATGTTCTCTGACAAGGTGAGTGTTTCTATTACTGTGTATCCCACTCTGTCCGTGGTTGTAGTATTAGAAAAAGAATGCATCAATGGGTGTGTTCTGTCTAGTAGAAAGCTTCCCTGCATTCATACTGCCAATTTATGAATGGACTGCGGCTAGCCTTATCAATGGGCAAAACCTACTATCTTCCTAAATTCCTGTTTTCTTCCTGAATTCTGGACACTCTCCAGAATAGGCTCATGGTTTTGTGTCCAAGATATGTACCACCTCCAAGCTCTGTCACATGGCCATGTACTGGATAGCTGAAGGGAATGGTGAGCATCTCAGAAAACTCAGATATCCGGGTGACCAGAAAAGTCTCAGTGGGGAAACCCTGCTTTGGGCCTTTTGCTTACCTATTTTTCTGTTGCCCTGAATGCAAGGAAAGTCTTTGGCTCAGGCCACCCCTTTGTGAAGCCTGAAGAAAACAGTATTCAAATGGAAATGAATGGGGATCACCTGTGGCTCTTTGCTTAATTGGAAAGAGATGTGTCTGAATAAGCCTCTTGGCCCTGTGTGAAGCTGAGGCTTAGATTGTCAGCACCTGATGGATCTAAAGAAAGATCCCATGTTTGCATCCATAACCAAAATTCAAAAAATCAGTCATTGTGGATGAAGTCTCTCACCTTCCTCTGTTAGGTTCCTGACCTCCATCAAGTGTGAATATGGACCCTTGGGTCAAATGAGTTCTTCAAAGCCCTGCAGATATGCTAGTGTTCTCTCATGAATACAAACCACATAAAGAATCTATACCTGACAGTCAGTAGGCCTCAAATAGTAGAAGCAGAGCAGTAATAATGGCAGGCCTATTTGATCACTTCTGGTTCACAGGAAGGGTGTCCAGGCCACACTGACTTTAGGTAAATGAGGGGCAAGGGAGCTTATATTGGACACTGTCCTGAGCTGCATCACTCATGGAAACCTCTAGCCAGAAGTTATGATCAGTGTCTATATGGAAGAAAATGAGGGCCATGTGGGAATGTTTTGGCTATAATTGTGGTCATTTTTGTGGCAGTTGGAAGAGATGAGTGGGTCCGCCAGGGCTGGAACTCTTGGGTAATTCCCCTTATAGACTGAGTTCTGGAACTGACCTCAGAGAAGTATTGCCATGAATTGTGTTGGGATTTTAGGAGGCCACGCATGAGATTCACCCTTGGATTCGGAAATCTAGTCCCAGGTTGGTTTTCCACAGAGCACTGGGAATCTCAGGCAGGATATCACTTGATTTTATTATGAAAAACTTGGCAGCCATAGTGGAGAGCCAAAACACAAATGGACCTCACATTGTAGAGTTCAATGTGCCTGGCTTCATGTGACCTTTTGGCCACTCTTTGGGAAGAATTGCCTGTGAGCGTTCTCCAGAGATTTCATTGAAATGAGCTTCCTCACCATTTAATGGTTCCTGAATGAATTGAAACCCACAGTGCCTCCAACTTCATCCTTGAAAAATGGCTATCTCATGCAACAGCAAAGGGTTTATTGGGGGTCCAGCATGTGGGGGATCAGAGCTAACTTGAATAGAGCAGAGTGCCCTGAGAAGAGCTTAAGCAGAGCTTATATACTTTCCTTGGGGAGGGCAGGGAGCGAAGTTTTTTGATGGGTAAGGGCGAGTGGGCGGTTTGCGTTCAACCGGGTGAAGGAGTATATTCTGCAGTTTAGCAGTTGGGGACAGGACATTCTGGAAACAAGATTAGCAAACAGTTCTCAAGATTTCAAGAGTGTTTTGTTAAGCATACAGAAAAAAAGTGACAAGTACCTATTTTATTAACCTTTCATTCCTCAATTCTTCTTCTATCTACTTTTAATCATAAAAGTGATCATTGGGGGGTGTCACATTCAATGTCTTCTAGTGGAGTATTACCATAAGTTTAACTTGTCCAATTTGAGCTTGGAGAAAAGAAATTACACGGTTGAGCAAAGAGGGTTTTATAGTTAGCAATATTATGGAGATTATTTTGGACAGGCCAGGGTTGTTAAAAAGAAGTCAAACAGGGGGACTATGTGAACCAAGACTCAAACCACCCTTTTTTGTCCTCTCACTCTCTTATTGATGCTCTTCAGGCTGTCTTTTTAATTTAATCATAATTTTTTTACAACTCCATTATGCTCGGAATAAACACAACATTCTTCCCAGGAAGTGACAAGTACCTATTTTATTAACCTTTCACTACCGACTAACCCTTTTTGACTGGATGTTCCCTTCGACATTCAATCATCCAAGGTACAAGGTCCAATGCCATTGTATATTGATTAATCTGACACAACTGTGCAGAACCTAATTCAAAGCTAAGTATCCCAATCAAGGGCCCAATGCTCTTCTGGGCTTCAAATCTTACATAGATTTCTGTTTTCATACATATATTTCACCTATATATTCTCATACATATCGCAGGTTCCCAATACCATTATTCATCCAGCAGAATGATTCCTACCCCAAATCAAACATGTTATTAACCCTAACCATACACTGTTCCCTCAATCTAACATTGCTGAACAGCAGGGACAGAGTTGGTCTTACAATACAGAAATGTAGTGGATCGTCCACCTGCTGAAAACCTCAAAGGTCCATGCAGAAATGATCCCTGGAGAACATGTAGGCAGCTATGAAGGACCTGGGAGAGTAAAAGTCATCTTCCATGGCAAACTACCTGGTCAGGATGAAGAACTGTGTCTCATTCAGGCTCTCTCTTCTTAATGTAGACAAGATGGACCAAACAAGGCCTGTGTGGAGAGCTGTTCCTGGGTTCCTATGGTTGATATACCGATCTAACTTGTGAAAGTGTCAGAGGAAGTATGGAAGCAACTATTAGGACAAAGTGGTTGCTAAGGTAGTGACCTCATTCACTTCCTGAAGGAAGTGACCTCACCTCACTTCCTTGGTGATGGAACTCTCTTATCTTGGGATCCAAGAAGCCAGGCATCCAGAACCTGTCCCAGTCCCAGTCACAGTGGGATCACTTGTTTAGTTTTACCAAGGACAGAGTCACTCTTTCTGGGTACCTACTGATGTGAGGATGGTCAAATGCCAGGAAAGCTCTGAGAGGGGCCTTTCCTGAGAAAGCAGGTAGTGGCTCACTGCTGGCTTCTGACTACTTCACAAAGTTGGCCAAGGAGACCAGATCTGAGAAAGGACAGGCCATTTGGGTGGAACATAGTATGGCCCAGCAGTCAGAGGACACTCCGGATAGTCACAGACCTACTTGGGGAAAGGAGATGCCATTGTGGGTGTGGATGTGGGTTTGTGGTTTTGTCTCATGTTCTGAGAATAGGTAGCAGTGGCAGTTTGTTTGGTTTGCAGTGAACTATTTCTACTAAGTCGTTTCACAAGGCATGTGATTCTATATCTGTGTACCTCACTGTGTCCGTGGTTGTAGACATTAGAAAAAAGAATGCATCAATGGATGTGTCCTGTCTACTAGAATGCTTCCCAGCATTTATCCTGATGAATTAATGAATGGACCAGGGCTTGCCTTATCAATGGCCAACATCTGCTATCTTCCTAAGTTCCTGTTTTCTTCTGGAATTCTGGCCACTCTCCAGAATAGGCTCATGGTTTTGTGTACAAGATATGTACCACCTCCAAGCTCTGTCACATGGTTATGTACTGAATAGCTGAAGGGAATGGTGAGCATCTCAGAAAACGTAGATATCAGTGTGACTACTAACCTCTCAGTGGAGAAACCCTGCTTTGGGCCTTTTGCTTATAAAATCTTCTTTTGCCCTGAAAGTCAGGAAGGTCTTTGCCTCATGCCAACCCTTTGTGAAGCCTGAAGAAAACAGTTTTTCAAATGGAAATGAATGGGCATCACCTGTGGCTCTTTGCTTAATTGCTTTGGTATGGGATGTGTCTGAATCAGGCTCTTGGCCCTGTGTGAGTCTGTGACTTAGATTGTCAGCACCTGATGGATGTAAAGAAAGATCCCATGTGTGCATCCAAAACCAAAATGGCCAAAAGAGCAGTCATTGTGGATGAAGTCTCTCGCCTTTCTCTGTAAGGTTCCTGATCTCCATCAAGTGAGAATAGGGATCCATTGGATCAAATGAGTTCTTCAAAGCTCTGCAGAGGCTAGCCCATTGCGGCTTGCTTTTTCTCATGACTCAAATACACATAAAGAATCTAAACCCCACAATCAGTAGGCCTCAAATTGGAGAAGCGGAGCAGTATCAAATGTAGGCCTATTGGATCACTCCTGGTTCACAGGAAGGGTGTCAGGACACTCGAACATTAGGCAAATGAGGGGCAAAAGAGCTTATTTTGGACACTGTCTTGGACTGTGCCCCTCATGGAAACCTCTAGCAAGAGTTATGATGAGTGTCTATATGGAAGAAAATGAGGGCCATGTGGGAGTGTTTTGGTTTCAATTGTGTTCATTTGTGTGGCGGTTGGAAGAGATGACTTGGTCCACCTTGGCTTGAACTCTGGTGTGATTCCCCATAGAGACTGAGTTCTGAAACTCACCTCAGATAAGTATTGCCATGAATTGTGTTGGGATTTTAGGAGGCCACGCATGAGAGTCGCCCTTGGAAACTGAGATATAGGCCCAAGGTGCCTTTCCACAGAGCACTGGCAATCTCAGCCAGGATAATACATGATTATATTCTTAAAAACATGGCAGCCATAGTTGAGAATCCAAACAAACATGGACCTCACAGTGTAGAACTCGATAAGCCTGGCTTCATGTGACCTTTTTGCCACTCTTTGGAAAGCCTTGCCTGTTAGTGTTCTCCAAAGATTTCATTGAATTGAGCTTCCTCACCATTTAATTGTTCCAGAATGAATTGAAACCGACAGTGCTTCCAACTTCAATCTTGAAAAATGCCCAGATAAATACCATGAAATTTTTGAATTTCCCATGACCAGGTCGCACTGGGGAACCTGTGGATGTCCTACGTCTGATCATGAGTGTATCAGGCAGTGCCTTGATTGACAGGGATTCATAAAAATGATGTAGAACAGCGATACCAGTAAGTTGAACCCTGCTGAGTCGAGGGCCTAGAGCAGAGGTGGGAAGGTGTATGATAAAACATCTGTGTGGGCCAATGTGAATCTGCCATTGGCTTCCAAATGGCTTGTGACTGACATGGTGCAACCAGCAGAATGTTCTATGTAAAAGCATATTTTTATATGGAGAGGTTTCAGGGCAATGGTCAGAACCAGGTTGCTATTGACAAGAGGGCAAGCTATGGGGGATAGAAGCCTGGTTGGTGCATTCTCCTGAGAACCCTGACCCACCGCACATGACAAAACTCCCTCCAGCACTGTGTCCCAGTTGAACTCCTTGTATATCATGAAGCAAATACCAAACTCCCAGTGCAGCAACAAGAAACACCTTGAAAATTGGAGGATGACCAAATGGCTTCACAGTCCACATGGGGAGACACTTAGCCCACATTGGCCATAATTGACCTACAAAGAGAGAAATCAGCACTGCTGCCTCATGTTCATTGGAAAATAAGAAACCATATTCTCCAGGTCACATAGATGCAGACCCAGCTTTGATGGGCTCACTAGAGAGAAAGCAAAAGCTCCTTACAAAAACATATATTTCAAGTGCCCAACCTCATAGGCAGTTTCTCAAGAAGTCTTTAGGGCACCAGAGCTCCATGTTTTTGGAAAGTTTACCCTGTCCCTTACTTTGGGCAACTCCTCTAACACCTCCAAAGTTGTGAACTCCTGAGCATATTCCATTCCAGATATGTATTCACAGATTTTCTACCTCTTCTCTTCTCATTATGTATTACTTGGGGTGGAGGTAATGACAATGCATTGTTCTGGATGAGAGTAAGAAGATTTTTGTGTACCACATATTTGCATACACTTTGGATTAATTTTCCAATTTTCCATTCGACATACTGAATCCCTGACACTAAACCATACCCTACTAGACTCTGACTGCTTATCCTAATATGATTGAGAAAAATAACTCAAACAGAATAGAAATAAAAGAAGTTCAGAGGAGGGGTGGTGTATAGTTGGGGTTGCCTTTTGCAATATATAGGGTAGGAGTTATAAATCTAGTCAATTTTTAATTGAAGTAGTTTTCAGTGTGTTTTTAAAGTTAACAAATATGTGAATCCCTGTCTCCGTTTATGTGTAGCCTATTAAGCACATGCTTTTGTATATGCACATATAGAATCCTACATGGTATCACACGTATACACTTGTGAGGTGGCCAGCTTGGCAGATACAAATTGTGAGAAAAGATCACTCCCCCTAATCGCTGTTGGAACTGAAAATTCAACCTATGGGGGAGCTTCCTAGTTAAACAGCATTATACATAAATCCATGTTCAGTAATATAAATATTTTTTGGATCTTTGGACAATATATATATCATGATGAATTTTGATTGTCATATATATTGCTACTTTTTAATGTCTCTGTGTGGGTTTTGTGTGTGTGTGTATATATATATATATATATATACGCTCTAGATTTTTCAAAACGTGAAATATATGCGTCTTATTATGCACTGCCTAAATTCATTCATGTTCATCTATGTGGATTTCTAATCAACTTTTCACAAGATTATTCTCAGAAATATTCATCCACCTGAAATACATATTTGTTTCCTAGTACTGAAAACTAAATTCAGTAAATGTTGCACACAAATTCTAATATTTCTACAGTAACTTACCCAGCTTAACATCAATGCAAGTACATTCCTATGTTCCATGATGTCTATTTTGACGTTCATTTTTATTCAACACTGGTACATTACTTTTTCTTCATTTTATGCACATCATAGGATATATATTTCTTGCACAAGTTATCAAATTTATAGGCATTTGTTTCACTTTCAATCACTTCCTGCTTCAGAACACATGTATTCCTCCAGGTTTCTTGATAGTTTTTTTCATGAGACATCTTTCCAAACACATTATTTTCGATTTCCATAATCACTTTTGAAGCAAACTCACACACCCATCATGATACACCATAACCCTATTATTACCATTTGATGTATAACTTGTTGGAATGAATGATTGTATATGAACATAAAATTTCTTATATATTTTCATATATCAATTCAATCTATTATTAAAAGTGGAACCAGTTATATTATTTATTCACAGTATGGTCTATTAAGGCATCATCTCTATATTCATACATACAGGGTACACCTAAATGTATCCCCAATACTAATTTATAAGTCTTTAAAATATTGCTTTCAGAAATGGTGGAAGAAATACTATAGTCACCTGATATACATATACATTTCATCACAGTAATATTCCTGACACAAAAGGCAAGGGTCACACTTATGATTGTACCAAAGCCTAAATTGAATTTGAGCATGTATTACTAACAACATCCATGTCCTGGTTCCCTAATGCTCTCAAATATCATTCCTATTGGTGACGACATATCTGTTTCTTCCTAAGATTATATATTGAACCATAACCCTGTTAAAAATGTCTTATCCTACAACTCACGTTGTACTTTGCCTAATTTTCTAATGTCTCCATTGATATCTGCTTTCAAACACCTTTTCTCCAGTTCATCATTGGGAATGTCCCTTCAAATGTGCTGACATTTACATTCACTCTCTCACCAAAACCGTATTGCTAAAGAACATTTGGTCCAACTCCTAGACTCACTCAAATGTGTTCTTCAAAGCCCTGCAGAGGGCAGCCCAGAGGTGCTTGGGTTGTCTCATGACTCCAATTCACATAAAGATTCTAAACCCTACAGTCAGTAGGCCTCAAATTGGAGAAGCAGAGCAGTATTAGTTGAAGGCCTATTTGATCACTCCTGGTTCACAGGAAGGGTGTCCAGGCCACCCTGACTTTAGGCAAATGAGGTGCAAGGGAGCTTATTGTGGACACTGTCTTGCGCTGCGCCCCTCATGGAAACCTCCAGCCAGAGGTTATGATGAGTGTCTATATGGAAGAAGATGAGGGCCATGTGGGAGTGTTTTGGTTTTAAATGTGGTCATTTGTGCGGTGGTTGAAAGAGATGACTGGGTCCACCTGGGCTTGAACTCTGGTGTGATTCCCCTTAGAAATGGAGTTTTGGAAATGACCTTAGAGATGTATTGCCATGAATTGTGTTGGGATTTTAGGAGGAGAAGCATGAGATTCGACCACGCATGACAGTAGGCCTCAAATTGGGAACGCAGAACATTTTGTCCAAATCCTTTATTCACTCTTCTTTTTAATCCTATCGTCTAACTTCCTAATTCTAGATAAATACCACGGTATATTTGAAATTCCAATGACCAGGTGGCACTGGAGAATATTTGGATGTCCTGTTGCTGATCATGAGTGTACCAGACAGTGCCTTGATTGACTGGGTTTCATGAAAATGGTGTAGAAAAGAGATGCCAGTAAGTTGGAGTCTGCTGAGTAGTTGGCCTAGAGCAGTGGTGTGCAGGTGTGTCATAAAACATCTGTGGTGGGGTCATGTGGATCTTCCATTGACTTCCAAATGGCTTGTGGCTGACATAGTGTAGCCAACAGACCCTTATATATAAAGGCATCTTGTTATATCGAGAGGTTTAACGGAAATTTTAAGAATAAGGTTGCTATGGTCAAGGGCAGAAGCTACGTGAAGTAGAAGACATTTTGGTGCATTTTCCTGCAGACCCTGACCCACCACACCTGACAGAACTCCCTCTAGCACTTTGTCCCAGTTGAACTCATTGTATTTTGTGAAGTAAATACCATACTCCCAGTGAAGCAGCAAGAAACACCACAGAAAGTGGAGGATGACCAAATGGCTTCACAGTCCACACGGGGAGACACTTAGCCCCCAGTGGTCACAGTTTACCTACAAAGAGAGAATTCAGCAACTGGTCCGTCATGTTCATTATAAAATAAGAAACCATGTCCTCCAGGTCACATAGATGCAGACCCAGCTTTGATAGTCTCACTACAAAGAGAGAAGAACATATATTTCAAGGGCCCAATCTCAGAGGCAGTCTCTCAAGAAGTCTTTAGACAAGAAGAGCTCCATGTTTGTGGAGTGTTTACCCTGATCCTTACTTTGGAAACTCCTCTACCAACTCCAAGGTTGTGAACTCCTGAGCATCTTCCATTCCAGATATGTATTCATAGATTTTCTAACTCTCCTCCTATAACTGTGTCTTATTGGGGCGAAGGTAATGTCATGGCATTGTTCTGGATGAGAGTTGGAATATTATTCTGTGGCACATATTTGCATACACATTGAATTCATTTTCCTATTTTCCAATCAAAATACCGAAATCATGACACTAACCTGTACCCTACTAGACTCTCACTACTAATCCTAATATGATGGAGAAAAAAAAACCCAAACAGAATAGAAATACAAGCATTTTAGTGGACGCATGGTATATATTTGGACTTGCCTTTTGCATGATAAAGGGTAGGTGTTATAAATCTAGTAAATTTTTGTTTAAAACAATTTTTCATGTGTTTTTAAATTAACAAATATGTGAATTCCTGTCTCCCTTTCTGTATATACTATTTAGCACATGTATTTTTTCATGCACATATAAAATCCTACCTGGTATCACAGGTTAATTTTTGTGTGTTGTCTGACTTGGCAGATTCAAATTGTGAGAAGAGATCACTCCTCCTACCCTACTAGACTCTGACTACTAATCCTAATATGATGGAGAAAAATAACCGAAACAGAATGGAAATACAAGCAGTTCAGTGGAGGCATGGTGGATATTTGGACTTGCCTTTTGCATGATAAAGGGTTGGTGTTATAAATCTAGTCAATTTTTGCTTAAAATAGTTCTCCATGTGTTTTTAAAATTGTCAAATATGTGAATTACTGTCTCCCTTTCTCTATAGACTACTCAGCACATGTGTATTTATATGCACATATAGAATCCTACCTGGTATCACAGGTTAATTTTTGTGTGTTGTCTGACTTGGCAGATACAACTTGTGAGAAGAGATCACTCCTACTAACCACTGTTGAAACTGAAAATTCAACTTATGGGTGAGCTTCCTAGTTGAAAACATTATACATAAATGCATGTTCAGTAAAGTAAATATTTTTGCATATTTGAATGATATATATTTCATGATGAATATCGATTAGCATATGTATTGCTACTTTTTTATGTCTGTGTGTGTGTTTTGTATATATATATATATATATATATATATATATATATATATATATACACTCTCCAGATTTTTCGAAATATGAAATATATGTGTCTTATATACACTCCATAAATTCATCCATGTTCATGTATTTAGATTTATAATCAATTTTTCACAAGATTATTCTCAGAAATATTTATACACCTGAAATATATATTTGTTTCCAAGTACTGAAAACTAACTTCAATGAAAGGTACATACGAATTCTAATATTTCTAGAGTAACTGACCCAGTTTAACATCAATGCAAGTAGACTCCTATGGGACATGATGTGTATTTTGACGTTCATTTTTTTCAACACAGGTACATTACTATTTCTTCAGTTTATGCACATCATAGAATATATATATATAATTCACAAGTTCACAAATTTGTACGCATTTGTTTCACTGTCAATCACTTCCTGCTTCAGAACACATGTATTCTTCCATGTTTCTTGACTGGTCTTTTCATGAGACTTCTTTCCAAAAATAATATTTTTTAGTTCCATTGTAAGATTAAAGCAAAACTCACACACCCTTCAGGATAAACCATAACCCTAGTATTAACATTAGATGTATGACTGGTTGGAATGAATGTATGTATATCAATATAAGATTTCCTGAATATTTTCAGATATCAACTCAATACATTACTTAAAGTTGGAAGAAGTCGCATTATTTATTCACAGTATGGCCTATTCATGCATTATCTCTCTATTTATAGACACAGGGTACATCTATTTTTGCCCACAATACTAATTTATACATATTCCAAATATTGCTCCAAGAAATGGTGGAAGAAATACTCATGTAAGCTGATCTACATATACATTTTATCACAGTAATATTCTGGTCAGAAAATGCAAATAGCACACTTATGATTGTACCAAAGCCTAAATGGAAAATGAACATGGCTTACTAAAAACATCCATGTGCAGGTTGCCTAATGCTCCCACTTGTCAATCTTGTTGGGGACTACATATTTGTTTCTTTCTAAGATTATATATTCAAACTCAATCCTATTGAAAATGTCTTATCCTATCTCTCACTTTACACTTTGCCTGATTTCCTAATGTCTCTATCGATATTAGCTTTCTAACATATTTTCCCCTGTTCATAATTGTGACTGACTCTTCACACGTGCTGACATTTACATTCACTGTCTACCCGAAAACCTATTGATAAAGAAATTTGGTCCAAATCTTATACTCACTCTTCTTTCTAAACTTACCAACTGTCTTTCTAATACTACCGACTATTCCTTTTTGCCTGGATGTTCTCTTCGACATTCAATCATCCAAGGTACAAGGTCCTATAACATTGTATATCGATTAATCTGAGACATCTGTGCAGAACATAATTCAAAGCTAAGTATCCCAAATGAAGGGCCTAATGCCCTTCTGGGCTTCAAATCTAAATAGATTTCTGTTTCATACTTATATTTTACCTATATATTTTTGTAAATATTGTAGGTTCCCAATGCTATTATTAATCCAGCAGAATGACTCCTCACCCAAATTGAACCTGTTATTAACCCTAACCATACACTGTTCCCTCAATCTACGTTTACAGAAGACCAGGGACAGAGTTGGTTTTACAATACAGGAATGTAGAGCATCTTTAACCTGCTGAGAACCTCAATGGTCCAAGCAGAAATGATCCCTGGAGAACTTGTAGGCAGCTTTTTAGGACCTGAGAGAGCAAAAGTCATCTTCCATTGCAGACAACCTGGTCAGGATGAAGGAATGTGTCTGAATAAGCCTCTCTCTTTTTAATGTAGAGAATATGGACCAAACCTGGACTCTGGGGAGAGCTGTTCCTGGTTTCCTATGGTTGATATTCCATTCTAACTTATGAAAGTGTCACAGAAAGTAGGGGCATCCTCTATCTCATGGGACCCTTGGAAGCAACTGTTAGGACAAAGTGGTTGCCAAGGTAGTGACTTCATTCAATTCTTGAAGGAAGTGACCTACCTCACTTCCTTGGTGATGGAACTCTCTGAATTTGGGATCCAGGAAGCCAGGCACACAGAACCAGTCTCAGTCTCAGTTCCAGTGGACTCACATGTTTGGATTTACCAATGACAGAGTCAGTCTCTCTTGGTACCTACTGATGTGAGGATGGCCAAATGCCAGGAGAGCTCTCAAGAGGGGACGTTCCTGAGAAAGCAGTTAGTGACACACCACTGGCTCCTGACAACTTCACAGATTTGAACAAAGAGATCAGATCTGAGACAGGACAGGCCATTTCATGGGTACATAGAATGGCCAACAAGTCAGAGGACACTCCGGATTGTCACAGACCTACTTGTGGGAAGGATGTGCCTTTGTGGATGTGGGTGAAAGTTTGTGGTTTTGTCTCATGTTCTGAGAATAGGTAGGGAAGGCAGTTTGTTTGGTATTCAGTGGAGAGTTTCTAGTAAGTCGTTTGACATGGCGAGTGTTTCTATGTCTGTGTATACCACTGTGTCCGTGGTTGTAGACATTAGAAAAGAGAATGCATTAATGGATGTGTCCTGTCTAGTGGAAAGCTTCTCAGGATTAATCTTTCCCAATTTATGAATGGACTGCGGCTTGACTTGTGGATGGGCAACACCTACAATCTTCCTAAGTTCCTGATTTCTTCCTGAATTCTGGCCACTCTCCAGAATAGGCTCATGGTTTTGTGTCCAAGATATGTACCACCTCCAAGCTCTGTGACATGTCCATGTACTGGTGAGCTGAAGAGAATGGGGAGCATCTCAGAAAACTCAGATATCAGTGTGACCAGGAAAGTCTCAGTGGAGAAACCCTGCTTTGGGCCTTTTGCTTCCCTATTGTTCTGTAGCACTGAATGTCAGAAAGGTCTTTGCCTCAGGGCACCCCTTTGTGAAACCTGAAGAAAACAGTTTTCAAATGGACATTCATGTGCATCACCTGTGGCTCTTTGCTTAATGCTTTGGAAAGGGGTGTGTCTGAATTAGCCTCTTGGCCTTGTGTGTGGCTGTGACTTAGATTCTCAGCGCCTGATGGATCTAAAGAAAAATCCCATGTGTGCATACAAAACCAAAATGGCAAAAAAGATCAGTCATTGTGGATAAAGACTCTTTCCTTCCTCTGTTAGGTTCCTGACCTCTTCCAAGTGAGAATAGGGATTCTTTAGGGTCAAATGAGTTCTTCAAAGCCCTGCAGATGTGCTTGGGTTTTCTCATGAATCCAAATCACATAAAAAGTCTATACCTGACAGTCAGTAGTCCTCAAATTGGAGAAACAGAGCAGTATAAAAAGCAGGCTCATTTAATAACTCCTGGTTCACAGGAAGGGTGTTTAGGCCACCCTGATTTTAGGCAAATGAGGGGCCAAGGAGCTTATTTTGGATACTTTTTTTGGCTGTGTCCCTTATGGAAACCTCCAGCCAGAGGTTTTGATAAGTGTCTATATGGAAGAAGATGAGGGCCATGTGGGAGTGTTTTGGTTTTAATTGTAGTCATTTGTGTTGTGGTTGGAAGAGATGACTGGGTCCACCTGGGCTTGAACTCTGGTGTGATTCCCCTTAGACAGTGAGTTCTGGAACTGACCTCAGAGAAGTATTGCCATGAATTGTGTTGGGATTTTAGGAGGCCACGCATGAGTGTCGCCTTTGGATACTGAGATATAGTCCCAGGGTGGCTAAGTTGATATCAAAACACTCATGGACCTCAATTGTAGACCTCAATGGGCCGGGTTTCATTTGACCTTTTGGACTCTCTTTGGGAAGCCTTGCCTATGAGAGTTCTGCAGAGTTTTTATTGAAATGAGCTTCCTCACCATATAGTGGTTCCTGAATGAATAGAAACCCACAGTGCATCCAACTTCATTATTGAAAAATGGCTAGAAAAATACCATTAAATTTTTGAAATTCACATGACCAGGTGGCTTGCAGATCTTTTGGATGTCCTATTGCTGATCATGAGTGTACCAGACAGTGCCTTGATTCATTGGGTTTCATGAAAATGGTGTAGAACAGAGATGCCAGTAAGATGGAGCCCGCTGAGTAGCGGGCCTAGAGCAGTGGTGGGCAGGTGTGTGATAAAACATCTGTGGTGGGGCCATGTGGATCTGCCATTAGATTTCAAATGTCTTGAGATGGACATAGTGCAGGCAGGAGACCATTATAAGTAAAGGCATCTTGTTATATGGAGAGGTTTCAGGGTAATATACAGAATCAGGTTGCTATGGTCAAGGGGGCAAGCTATGCGGTATATAGGCCAGTTTGGTGCATGCTCATGCATACCCTGACACACCACAAGTGACAGAACTCCCTCCAGCACTGTGTCCCAGTTGAACTCGTTGTATTTTGTGAAGCAAATATCAAATTCTCAGTGCAGGAGCAAGGAACACCAGGAAAAGTGGAGGATGACCAAATGGTTTCACAGTCTACACAGGGAGACACTAGGCCCCCAGTGGCCACAGTTTAAAATACTGAATCCCTGACACTAAAACCTACCCTATTAGACTCTGACTACTAATCCTAATAAGATGTAGAAAAATTACCCAAAAAAGTATAGAAATACTAGCAGTTCAGAGGAGGCATGTTGTATAGTTGGACGGGCCTTTTGCATTATATAGGGTAGGAGTTATAAATCAAGTCAATTTTTTGTTGAAATAGTTCTCCATGTGAATTTAAAGTTAACAAATATGTGAATTCCTGTCTCCCTTTCTATGTAGCCTATTCAGCACATGTATTTTTATATGCACATATAGAATCCTACCTGGTCCCACACGTACATTCTTGGGAGGTGGCTGAATTTTCAGACACAAATTGTGAGAAGAGATCACTCCTCCTAAATGCTGTTGGAAATGAAAATTCAACATATGTGTGAGCTTCCTTTTTAAACTAAATTATGTATAACTTTTTGTAATGAATGTATGAATGTATATATCAATATTAGATATCCTATATTTTTTCAGATATCAATTCAATCCACTATTTAAAGTTGGAACTAGTTATATTATTTATTCACTGAATGGTCTATTCATACAATGTCTCTATATTCATAGACACAGGGTACACCTATTTGTGCCCCCAATACTAATTTATATATGTTCAAAATATTGCTCCCAGAAATGGTGGAAGAAATACTCATGTCACATGATATACATATACATTTTATCACAGTAATATTCTGGACACAGAAAGCAAATATCACACTTATGATTGTACCAATGTAAAGGTCATTTGAGCGTTGGAGGAAGAGACCACCAAAAGATTGTCTCATGCAACAGCAAAGGGTTTATTGGGGGTCCAGCATGCTGGGGCTCAGAGCTCAGTTGTATAGAGAAGAGAGCCCTGAGAACAGCTTAAGCAGAGCTTATTTACTTTCCTTGGAGAGGTCAGGGAGGGAAGTTTATTGATGGTTCAGGGCGAGTGGCCGGTTTGCGTGCAACCGGGTGAGGGAGAACAATCTGCAGTTTAGCAGTTGGGGACTGCACATTCTGGGAATAAGATTAGCAAATAGCTCTCAAGATTTCAACAGTGTTTTGTTAAGCATACAGAAAAACAGGAAGTGACAAATACCTTTTTTATTAACCTTTCATTCCCCACTTCTTCTCGTTACTTTTAATCATAAATGTGATCATTGGACGGTGTCATATTTTATGCCTGCTAGTGGCGTATATTTTTGTCTGATTACCAAAAGTTTAACTTGTCCAATTTGAGCTTGAAGAAATGAAACTACATGGTGGAGCAAGCAAGTTCCTACAGTTAGCAATTAATGAGGATTATTAATGGACCAGCCAGGGCTGATAAAAGCGTAGTTAACCCGGGGGACTATGTTAACGAAGACTCAAACCACCCTTTTTGGGCCTCTCTCTTTCGTTGATGCTCTTCAAGGCGTCTTCTTAATTTACTCATTTATTCTTTTACAACCAGTATGGTCGGCATAAAAACAACATTGTTCCCTCAATGTAGCATAAATGCCCCCTTTTCTCATGAAAAGGAGTTCCAACCCTCGCCTGTTCTGTTAAACAACTTTAGAGAGAGAGGTTCAAGATTCCTGTAAAGCTGTGATGGAGGTTTTTACTATCTTTAAGATTTTGTATACTGCTGCTTCTAATTGGGTCATTTCTTGTGTCCCATGAACTAGAGCAGTGGTTCCTGTGCCCACCCTTGCAGCAATTCCTATTCCCAAAAGGATGGCTAAAGTGAGGAAAACAGGTTCCTGGCAGAACCGGGTTGTATGCCCCACTATTTGAACTTTAAATGATACTGTGTCATGATAGAGCACTCTGGGAAACATCTGCATCATTACATTATTAATCATATCTGTTGACCATTTTATGAAAACATAAACAATGTTTAAGTATATAGAATTATACTGTTTTAGGTATGGAAAAGGCAAGGTACCTAAGATAGAATGGAAGACAGGGAAACAGTTATATTTAGTTGCAACCTGATTTAAAAGGCATTGCTTCTGTTGTAATCAATGAATCCCCTGAACCTCAAGTTTAGTTAGTTTCATAATTTTGTACCCAACATGTAAGGGAAGGGGCTCAGAAGTTCACAGTCTGCAGAATTTCACAAAAAGAAGATTTGTTTTTTTTTTCCCCTCTGTTCTGGGCAAGTAACATTTTTAAGGACACCTAAGCTTTTTTCTTCTCTCTTTTTTTTTCTACCTGCCAGCTGTTACCATGGAGCCCAGTTGGTAACTTCTTTATCTTAGAAATGTAGCCATCTCTTTGAAGCCCCAGCTCAAGGACAGGGGCCTTGTTCACATATTTTGTTAAAAACTAGTATGGGGGTGTCTAGCTTAGGAGTGTTGATTTTTCAAGCCAGTGCCCAAGTAGAACAGGCAACACGAAAACAGGAAGTTTATCTACATTGAACTCTTTTATAGGGTCTCTTTTGCTGAAAGTCCTAAAGTTAGCCATGGTGAAAACTTCTGGAGAATTCAGTTCAGACTTTTCTGTGGGCCTGGTACAGAGGGGGAAGATGGGAAAGGCGGGGGGTAAGACCCGGTTGGTGGATCTGAGTATGAGGAAGGAGAGATATAAAAGAATAATAGGAAAGGGGTTTGTGATTTTCCTAGCAACAACAACTTGAGCAGTAGAACAGATAGTGCCAAGGGGAAGACCGAAGTGAGTATCCCAGAAAGCCTGTGAGGGCTTTTCAATTCTTAGTAAACTGTTTTCAGTGATGACAAAGCAACTTTAAAGGCCATTTTCATTACATCTTGGATAGGGGTCTGAGGGTTCTCCTCAGCTGGTTTGAGCTTTGGGTTAGCTGGTAAGAGGACCTGGTGGGACAGGGTGCAGGCACTGACAGGAGAAGAGAGGAGGGAGTGGGTGGAGGGGTGCCTCAGTGCCTGCTACCTCAGCAAGGGGGCAATGGTCTGAGAACTGGCGGAGGTTTGGGTTTTGGATCTAGTAATTGGAGGGGAGAAATCAGGTTGCTGAGGTGGGAGTGACAGCAGAAAGTCTGTAGCAGAAGGCTGAGGGTAAGAATCTATTGGAGAAGAATAGTTCAGGATGTGAGCAAAGGAGGGAAAAGGCTTCCACATAGGGGAATCTCCTTTCACTCTTTTGAGCACTTGCAGAAGTTAAAAAGGTCACACAGAATTTGAGGACCTAGAGGCCCCTCTGTGGGCCATCAGTTTTCTTTCTCTATTTGTTAATATGGTCAATGCTGTGTACTTAATTTGATGAGCTGTTGTTTTCCACCAGGCACCCCCTGTATGCTCACATCCCCATGACTTAGAGAAGAAGTCAGCTTTTCCCTCACACAGCTATGGCTGTTTGTGGCTTTGATACTCTGCCTGGCAAACATAGTAATCTAGGCTAGCCAACCTGCATCTGGCTAGCGTGTCCCTATATCCATAATATTTGTTTCCATTATCTATGGTACAGAAGGTATTTAATGGAATTTTAGTGGGATCCTCTTCATCAGGAATATCTCAATAAGAAAGACCTATAGCCAGCTGACAAATGTCTGGATGGAGAGAAGGCCACCAGGTACCTAAGTGGGCTGTATGCAAGATAGACCATACTTTTTGTCTAGTAGAATTTGTGATCAGCAATCGCTGCTGAACAGGCTGATGAGGGTTAGGACTACTGGTGGCCAAGGGGAGAGTCTATAGCCATATCCGTATGGCGAATACAAAATTTGAAAGGGTTACCAGTCTTTTCCATTTTCCACCCAGAGTCTGGACAGGGCACAGGCTTGAGACTTGAGGCATGGATCCAGGAAGTGATTCCGTCTACTTTTACCGCTGTAGGTGTTATAAGTAGCACCTGGTATGGTTCTTTCCAGCGGGGTTCCAGGGATGACACCTGATGTCATCTTATGTAAATGAAGTCTCTTGATATTGATGTGGAGTCCCCTCATCTGCAGGTTGGTAGGCAGTGGCCAGGTGTTTCAACAGGTATCGCTGAGTTCTTTCGAGAACTTTTAGTCTGTCAAGCAAGGGGGTGTGGAAGGGATCGTTTGGTCTTAGAGTTGGGGTTAGGTCCCTTACTGGAGGAGGGACACCATTGAGAATTTCATAGGGGGTGAGGTTACACAAAGAAACAGAGGGAGAATTTCTTGCATGAAACAGTGCATAAGGCTGGAGCATAGTCCAATCTTTTATGCTGGTCTCTAAGCTTAATTTCTTTAAGGTCTCTTTAATGGTTCTATTTATTTTTTACCTGTCCTGCGCTCTGGGGTCTACAAGCACAATGTAACTTCCAATTAATTTCTAGGGTCCTGGCTAACCCCTGACTTACCTGGGCCATGAACGCCGGTCCATTATCAGAACCTATTACTTTAGGCCGGCCGTATCTTGGAAAATATCTTTCAGGATATTCTTGACCATCATTTGCGCCGTTAATTTTTATTTTGTGGGAAAGGCTTAAATCCATCCTGAAAATGTATCTACAAAGACTAAGAGATATTTAAGTCCATACCATGTTGGCTTAATTTCAGTAAAGTCCACTTCTCAGAATTGTCCTGGTCTGGTTCCTCATAGGTACTTTCCTGCAGGAAGCTTGGAATGGTAAGCATTAACCAATTGACATATCCGACAGGCTTTTGTTACCCGTTCAGATATTTCCTTTCGCTGTGAGTTGGTTAATCGAAAACTCTGTTCTTGATACTTCAGGAATGCCTGCAGTTTCTTTTAACCAAGGTGAGTGAGTTGATGTACATTTTTAAAGTAGTGTAGGGCTTTCTGTAATTGAAGGCTGGGCTCAGTGAAGTTGAGGAATTCAATGTCAGTGTCCTTAGATGTTATCAAAAGCTTGCTGGTGCTCAAAGGGTCCATTGGAATTGGGCATCCTCATTTAAAAGCGGGTATAAAGGAGAAGCTAAGAACACAAACCCAGGTATCCATACCTGCAAAAGCCAGCAGTCCCAAGAAACTCTCTTGAGTTGTCTCTTGTTAGATGGGGGTGGTATCTGCACAATGGTTTTATTCTCGGCAGAGAGCCCTGAGAACAGCTTAATCAGACCTTATATACTTTTCTTGGAGTGGGCAGGGAGGGAAACTTATCGATGGGTCAGAGCAAGTGGGAGGTTTGGTACAAGCGGGTGAGGGAGTACAATCCTCAGTTTGGCAGTTGGGGACAGCACATTCTGGGAACAAAATTAGCAAACAGTTCTCCAGATTTCAACAGTGTTTTGTTAAGCATACAGAAAAACAGGAAGTGACAAGTGCCTATTTTATTAACCTTTCACCAAAGCGAAATAGAACGTGAGCTTGGATTACAAAAACAACCATGTCCAGGTTGCCTAATGCTCTCAAATGTCAATCCTATTGGTGACTACATATTTGTTTCTTCCAAAGATTATATATTCAACATCAACCATGTTGAAAATGTCTAATCCTATCACTCACTTTATACTTTGCCTGATTTCATGTCTCTATTGATATCTGCATTCTTGCATGTTTTCCCCCATTCATCATTGTGACTGACTCTTCACATGTGCTGATATTTTGTTCACTCTCTACCCAAACTTGATTGCTAAAGAACTTTTGGTCTAAATCCTATACTCACTCTTTTTCCTGAACCTACCGACTATCTTCCTAATCCTACCGACTATCCCTTTTAGACAGGAAGTTCTCTTCTACCTTCAATCATCCAAGGTACAAGGTCCTATGCCATTGTATATTGATTTATCTCGGACATCTGTGCAGAACCTAATTCAATGCTAAGTATCCCAATCAAGGGCCCTTCTGGACTTCAAATCTTACCTTGATTTCTGTTTTCATAATTATTTTGAAAATTTAATAAAATAGTGTTTGCCAAGGAACTGACTTCATTCAGTTCCTGAAGGAATTGACCTACCTCACTTCTTTGGTGATGGAACTCTCTTAACTTGGGTTCCAGGAAGACAGGAACACACAGCCAGTCCCAGTCCCAGTACCAGTGGGCTAACTTGTTTGGATTTACCAAGGACAGAGTGTGTCTTTTTTGGTACCTACTGATGTGAGGATGGTCAGTTGCGAGGAGAGCCTTCCCTGAGAAAGCATGTAGTGGTCAGCGCAGGCTCCTGACAACTTCACAGAGTTTGACAAAAAGACCAGATCTGAGACAGAACAGGCCACCTTGGGGGAACATAGTATGGCCCACCAGTCAGAGGAGACTCTGGATAGTCACAGACTTACTTGGGGGAAGGAGGTGCCTTTTTGAGTGTGGGTGTGAGTTTGTGGTTTTGTCTCATGTTCTGAGAATAGGTAGAAAAGGCGGTTTGCTTGGTTTGGAGTGGACTGTTTTTAGAAAGTCCTTTGACAAGGCAAGTGTTTCTGTGTCTGTGTATCCCACTCTGTCCGTGGTTGTAGACATTAGAAAAGAGAATGCATCAATGGATGTTTCCTGTCTAGTAGAAAGCTTCCCAGCATTCATCCTACCCATTATAGGAATGGACTGCCTTTTGTCTTATCGATGGGCAACACCTACTATCTTCCTAAGTTCCTGTTTTCTTCCTGAATTCTGGCCACTCGCCAGAATAGGCTCATGGTTTTGTTTCCAAAATATGTACCACTTCTAAATTCTGCGACATGGCCATGTAATGGATAGCTGAAGGGAATGGCAAGCATCTCAGAAAACTCAGATATCAGTGTGACCAGAAAAGTCTCAGTGGAGAAACCCTGCTTTGGGCCTTTTGCTTACATATTGTTCTGTTGCCCTGAATGTCAGGAAGGTCTTTGCCTCAGGCCACCACTTTGTGAAGCCTGAAAAAAACAGTTTTCAAATGGAAATGAATGGGCCTCACCAGTGGCCACGTGGCCACCCAGATCAATAACTTTGCTTAATTGCTTTGGAAAGGGATGTGTCTGAATCAGCCTCCTGGCCCTGTGTGAGGCAGTGGCTTAGATTCTCAGCACCTGATGAATCTAAAGAAAGATCCAATGTGTGCATCCAAAACCAAAATGGCAAAAAGATTAGTCATTGTGGATGAAGTCTCTTGCCTTCCTCTATTAGATTCCTGACCTCCATCAAGGGAGTATAGGGATTTTTTGGGTCAAATGAGTTCTTCCAATCCCTGCAGAGGTGCTTGTGTTTAATCATGACTCCAAATCAAATAAGGAATCAATACCTGACATTCAGTAGGCCTCAAATTGTAGAAGAAGAGCAGTATTAATGGCAGAACTATGTGATCAATCCTGGTTCACTTCAAGGGTGTCCAGGCCACCCTGAGTTTAGGCAAATGAAGGGCAAGGGAGCTTATTTTGGATACTCTCTTGGGCTGTGCCATTTAAGGAAACCTCCAGGCAGAGGTTATGATGAGTGACTACATGGAAGAAGATGAGGACCATGTGGGATTGTTTGGTTCTAATTGTGGTCACTTGTGTGGCTGTTGGAAGAGATGACTGGGTTCATCTGCGCTAGAACACTGGTTTGATTCTCCTCAGAGACTGAGCTCTGTAACTGACCTCAGAGTAGTAATTGCTTTGGAAATGAATATGACTTAATCAGCCTCTTGGCCCTGTTTGAGGCTGTGGCTTAGATTATCAGCACCAGATGGATCTAAAAAAAGATCCCATGTGTGCATCCAAAACCAAAATGGCCAAAATAGCAGTCATTGTGGATGAAGTCTCTCGCCTTTCTCTGTAAGGTTCTGAAAGAATAAAAGAAATTGAAATTGAAATGTAAAGAACCAGGTTTCCTAAAGTTTCCAAGCTGCACTCAGCACCTGAAATTCCGGTGGCAGTTAAGACAATTTCCAGATCTGCACATTAGGTGTGTGTTGAAATCTTCCCTGACCACCTAGGTACTTAACAACCCCTTCCCAGAAACCGTGCAGCTCACCACGTATACATCTCAGGGCTTCAACCAATCAGTTTAAATGTATACCCCTTCTTAGGGCTGATCAATCACCCCCTGCCTGACCTGTTCCCGCCAATGAATGTTCTAATCATGTTTTAGAGTTGTTATTTGATTTTCTCTTGGTATATGATGATTTGCTAAAGGAGGCTATGATGTATGTAAAGTCCCTGCCCTCTCTAAAGAATGTATATAAACTGTGCTCAAGTTGTTCTCGGGGCTCTTTCTTCTTTGCTCCTCTGAAGTGAGTCCTGAGCTCCAGCATGCTGGACCCCCAATAAACCCTTTAGAGTTGCATGAGAAAGCCTGTTGATGGTCTTTTCCTCCGATGTTCACCCCACCTTTTCATCTGGAGGCCCCAGGTGAGATATTTGGCGTGGCGGATGAAAGACCCCAAGGGACTTCTCTCAGGGTAAGTAAGGCGCCTCTTTCTGGTTTCGGGTTTCAGGTTAGGGCTTGGCAAAGTGGCTGTCGGTGAAGAGCATTAGCTCTCTCTGATAGTGGCTGACAGACGTGTCACAGAGCTGCAGGCCACGTCCCTGTGGGACACTCCAGGGGACGAGGGAAATCAAGGAATAGTAGTTTCCTCAACTCAGTTATATTTTGCTTCAGAATTCGGTTTGCCAGCCCATCAGGTTTTGCCGGCTACTCAATTTTGTTCATTGTCCTGAACTCATGTTGAGTTTATTGTCTGTCTTTATTGTCTAACACATCAGGTTTTGCCAGTTACTCAGTTCTAATCTTTGTCTTGGACACACGTTAAACGTTTACTGTTTGTCTTTGTCTGTGTTGCGATTGTGTCTTCACTGTCTCTCTTTGAGTAACTACCATTATGGGACAAATCACTTCCACACTTCTGTCCCTGACCGTTGATCATTGGACTGATGTCCGCTCAAGGGCCCAGAATCTTTATTTTTCAGTAAAATGCCGGACCTGGCAGCCTCTCTGTGCTTCAGAATGGCCCATTCTCAAAGTCGGGTGGCCCCCAGAAGGATCCTTCCGCTTCCCTCTAATCCGAAAATCAGAGATATTGTCTTTCAGCCGGGACCACGTGGCCACCCAGATCAATAGCCATATACCCCTTCCCCAGGATCCTATCATTCAAACCTTCCACTCCCCCCGCTTCCCTCCATTCTCCCTGAGTCACAAGACTGGACACTCCTCCCCCTCCTTATCCTCTACCCTGGCTCCCCAACACCGAACACATTCCAGATGATCCTCCTGCCGCTGACACAGCCTCTCCGCCACTAGAGGCAATTGGGCCAGTCCCAAGCCCTCCAGGGGACTTCGCAGCAGCAGCAGCAGCAGCCCCTCCACCTCTGGTGGAAGCTGGGCCATCTAAAGGAACCCGCCAGTGACAGATAATAAAAAACTCAGAAACCCGTGTGATGCTCCCTCTCCATCCCTATGGGCCGATGAACCGACCAAACTGGGACCCCAACACCATTGAAGTTAGGTAGCATCTGTCCACTTATCACCGGCCTCTAATAGCGGGTCTCTGAGTGGCCGCCAGAAGGCCGACTAATTTGGCCATAGTAAGAGAGATTATCCAAAGGCCTAATGAGTCTCCCTCTATGATTTTGGAGAGAATTATGGAAGCATTTAGAAAATATACTCCTTTTGATTCTCAGACAGAGTACGAAAAGACATCTGTTGCAATGGCCTTTATCCAGCAGGCTGCCCTAGATATTAAGAGAAAGTTGCAACGTCTAGATGGATTACAAGATATGACCTTAAGAGATTTAGTCAGAGAAGCTGAGAAAATATATTATAAGAAAGAAACTGAGGAGGAATGGGAACAGAGGAGACAGAAGGAAAGGGAACAAAAGGAGGATGAAAGGAGCAAAAGGCAGACTAAAGCACTGGCTAAGGTTCTGGTCAGAGCAGTAAATAGGCCAGAAGTTAAAAAGCACGGAGATAGGAAGGGATACATGGGCCCATGCCAAAGGCTGTCCCTGGCCTCAGGTCAATGTGCCTACTGTAAAGAAAAAGGACACTGGGCCAAAGAGTGCCCCCCAAAAAAGCAGAGATGCCAGACCGCCCTGCTGACTCTAGAACAGGACTAGGGAAGTCGGGACTCGGATCTTCTCCGCAAGCTCAGGGTAACATTTTAAGTGGAGGAAACCCCATTGAACTTTGAAGTGAAAACAGGACCAGTATACTCAACCTTTAAGTCCCCACTGGGCCCCCTATCAAATAAGTGGTCGCTTGTTCAAGGGGCTAATCACAGTAGATAATGAGCTTGGACAACTAAGAGGACAATGGACCTAGGAAATGGAAAAGTCAACCACTCTTTTCTAGTAATCCCAGAATGCCAGGCCCCGTTGATGGGCAGGGATCTGCTTACAAAACTCGGGGCTAGAATAACCTTCAACCCTGATGGTCCCCAAGTGGTGTTTCTAAACGCTTCAGTAAAAACTCCCATAGTCACGGCTTTGACTATGTCCGTAGAAGATGAACATCAACTCTTCACGCGCCCTAGAACTGATCAAACAGGAAAACTATCCCAGAAATTGATAAAAGATTATCCTAATGCCTGGGCAGAAACTGCTGGGTTAGGTCTAGCCATAAAAAAACCTCCAATAGTAGTAGAATTAAAAGCCTCTACCTCTCCAATCAGTGTTAAACAATATCCTCTAATCAAAGAAGCTAAGGATGGGATAAGGCCCAATATTCAGAAATACCTGGCTCTTGGGGTCCTAAGGCCCTGTCAATCGGCCTAGAATACCCCCCTGCTACCAGTAAGAAAGCCAGTAACTGGGGACTACGGTCCTGTTCAAGACCTAAAAGAGATCAACAACAGACTGCAGGACATTCACCCCACGGTACCCAATCCACATAATTTGCTTAGCACTCTGAATCCGGAGAGGTAATGGTACACTATGCTGGACTTAAAAGATGCTTACTTCTGCTTGCCACTACATAAGGACAGTCAGTTGCTGTTTGCTTTCGAGTTGATAGACCCAGAAACAGGAACATCTGGCCAACAAACCTGGATTAGACTCCCACAGGGGTTCAAAAACTTCCCCACTTGAACTCTGGTGTGATTTCCCTTAGAAAATGAGTTCTGGTAATGAACTCAGAGAAGTATTGCCATAAATTTTGTTGGGATTTTAGGAGGCCATGCATGAGAGTCGCCCTTGGAAACTGAGATCTAGGCCCAGTGTGGCTTTCCACAGAGCACTGGGTATCTCAGCCAGAATATCACATGATTTTATTCTGAAAGACTTGGCAGCCATAGTTGAAATTCAAAACACACATAGACTTCACATTGTAGACCTCAATGGACCTAGATTCATGGGACCTTTTGGGCACTCTTTGGGACGCCTTGCCTGTGAGAGTTATCCACAGCTTTCATTGAAATGAGCTTCCTCAAAATTTAATGGTGTGGTGGGTCAGGGTCTGCAGGAGAATACATCAACCAGGCTTCTATCTCACATAGCTTGCCCCCTTGACCATTGCAACCTGATTCTGAACATTGCCCTGAAACCTCTCCATATAACAAGATGCTTTTATATGAAGAGATCAAACATATAAGGGATTACGGGCTGCAGCACGTCAGTCACAAGCCATTTGGAAGCAATGGCAGATCCACATGGCCCCACCACAAATGTTTTATCACAAACCTGCACACCACAGCTCGTGCCCTCAATTGAGCAGTCTACAACTTACTGGCATCTCTGTTCTACACCATTTTCATAAAACCCAGTAAATCAAGGCATTATCTGGTACACTCATGATCAGCAACAGGGCATACAAAGGTTCTCCAGTGCCACCTGGTCATTAGAATTTCAAAAATTTCATGGTATTTATCTATCCATTTTTCAAGGTTGAAGTTGGAAGCACTGTATGTTTCAATTTATTCAGGAACCATTAAATGGTGAGGAACCTCATTTCAGTGAAATCTCTGGAGGACACTCACATGAATGTCTTCCCAAAGAGTAGCCAAAAGGTCACATGAAGCCAGGCCCATTGAGGTCTACAATGTGAGGTCTATGTGTCTTTTGACTCTCAACTATGGCTGCCAAGTCTTTCAGAATAAAATCATGTGATATCCTGGCTGAGATACCCAGTGCTCTGTGGAAAGCCACCCTGGGCCTAGATCTCAGTTTCCAAGGGCGACTCTCATGCGTGGCCTCCTTAAAATCATAACACAGTTCATGGCAATACTTCTCTGAGGTCAGTTCCAGAACTCAGTCTCTAAGGGGAAACACACCAGAGTTCCAGCCCAGGTTTACCTACACCTCTCTTCCAACCCTCACACAAATGACAACAATTAAAACCAAAACACTCCCACATCACCCTCATCTTATTCCATATAGACACTCATCTTAACTTCAAGCTGTAGGTTTCCATGAGGGATGCAGCCCAAAACAGTGTCCACAATAAGCTCCCTTGCCCTTCATTGGCCTAAGTCAGGGTGGCCTGGACACCCTTCATGTGAACCAGGAGTGATCAAATAGGTGTGCCGTTAATACTGCTCTGCTTCTCCAATTTGATGCCTTCTGACTGTGAGGTTTACATTCTTAATGTGAATTGGAGCCCAGAGAAAACACAAGCACCTCTAGGCTAGCCTCTGCAGGGCATTGAAGAACTCATTTGACCCAAAGGATACGGATTCTCACTTGATGGAGGTAAGGAACCTTTCAGTGAAAGGTGAGAGAGTTCATCCACAATAACTGCTATTTTGGCCATTTTGGTTTTGGATGCACACATGGGATCTTTCTTTACATCCATCAGGTGCTGACAATGTAAGCCACAGCCTCACATAGGGCCAAGAGGCTGATTCAGACACACCCCTTTCCAAAGCAATTAAGCAGAGAGCCACAGGTGAGGTCTATTCATTTCCATTTGAAAAATATTTTCTTCAGGCTTCACAGAGGTGTGGCCTGAGGCATCAACCTTCCTGACTTACTGGGGAACAGAACAAAAGGTAAGCAAAAGGCCTAAAGCACGGTTTCTCCACTGAGACTTTACTGGTCACACTGATATCTGAGTTTTATAAGATGCTAGCCATTTCCTTCAGCTATCCAGTACATGTCCATGTCACAGAGCTTGGAGGTGGTACATATCTTGGACACCAAACCATGTGCCTATTCTTGAGAGTGGCCAGAATTTAGGAAGAAAACCGGAAGTATGGTCTATCTTGCATACATCCCCCTTAAGGACCTGATGACCATCTCTCCACCCAGACATTTCTCAGCTGGCTATAAGTCTTATCTATTGGGATATCCCTGATGAAGAGGATTACACTAAAATTCCATTAAATCCCTTCCATACATAGATAATGGAAACAAACATTATGTTTGTAGGGACACGTGAACCACATGCAGGTTGGCTAGCCTAGATTACTATGTTTGCCTGGCGGACTGTGAAAGCCATAAACAGTCACAGCTGTGTGGGGGAAAGCCGACTTCTTCTGTAAGTCATAGGGATGTCAGCATACAGGGACTTCCAGATGGAACCCAAACTCCTCATCAAATTTTGTACACAATATTGGCATTATTACCAATTAGATAACCAAACCTGATTTCCCACAGAGGGGTCTCTAGATCCTCAAATTATGTGTGACCTTTTTAACTTCTACAAGTGCTCAAAAGGGTGAAAGGAGATTCCCCTATGTGGAGGCTTTTTCCCTCATTTGCTCACATCCTGAACTATGCTTCTCCAATAGATGCTCACCCTCAGCCTTCTACTCCAGACTCTCTGCTGTCACTCCCACATCAGCAACTTGATTTCTCCCCTACAATTAATAGATCAAAAACCCAAACCTCCGCTGGATCTCAGACCACTGCCCCCTTCCTGAGGTAGCAGCTACTGAGGTACCCCTCCACTCACTCACTCCTCTCTTTTCTTGTCAGTGGCCGCACCGGGTCCCAACAGGTCCTCTTACCAGCTAAACAAAATCTCAAACCAGCTGAGGAGAACCCACATACCAGTATCCAAGATGTAATGAAAATGGCCTTTAATGTTGCTTTGTCATCACTGAAAACGGTTACTAAAAATTTAAAGTCCCTCACAGGCTTTTTGGTATACTCACTCCCGTTTCCCCCTCTGTTCTACATGTTTTACTGCTCATGTTTTTGTTGCTAGGAAAATCCCAAAACCCTTGCCCATTATTCTTTTACATATCTCCTTCCTCATTCTCAGATCCAAGGAGCTGCTCTCAGCCCTGCTTCCCTGTCTTCCTCCTCTGTACCAGGCCCATGGAAAAGTCGAGCAGTATTAACGGCAGGCCTATTTGATCACTCTTGGTTCACAGGAATGGTGTCCAGGCCACACTGACTTTAGGCGAATGAGGGGGAAGGGAGCTTATTTTGGACACCAACTTGGGCTGCACCCTTCATGGTAACCTCCAGTCAGAGGTTATGATATGGAAGAAGATTTGGGCCATGTGGCAGTATTTTGGTTTTAATTTTGGTCATTTGTGTGGTGGTTGGAAGAGATGACTGGGTCCACCTGGGCTTGTTCTCTGGTGTGATTCCCCTTAGAGACTGAGTTCTGGAACTGACCTCAGAGAAGTATTGCCATGAATTGTGTTGGGATTTTAAGAGGCCACACATGAGAGTCGCCTTGGAAACTGAGATCTACGCCCAGGGTGGATTTGCACAGAGCACTGGGAATCTCAGCCAGTATATCATATGATTTTATTCTTAAGGACTTGGCAGCCATAGGTGAGAGTCAATACACACATGGAGCTCACATTGTAGACCTCAATGGGCCTGGATTCATGTGACCATTTGGGCACTCTTTGGGAAGCCTTGCCTGTGATAGTTCTGCAGAATTTTCATTGAAACGAGCTTCCTCACCGTTTAATGGTTCCTGAATTAATTGAAACCCACAGAGCCTCCAACTGTATTATTGAAAAATGGCTAGATAAATACCAGGAAATTTTTGAATTTCCCATGACCAGGTGGCACTGGAGAACCTGTGGATGTCCTGTTGCTAATCAAGAGTATACCAGACAGTGCCTTGACTGACTGGGTTTCATGAAAATGGTGTAGAACAGAGATTCCAGTAACTTGGAACCTGCTGAGTAGTGGGCCTAGAGCAGTGGTGTGCAGGTGTGTAATAAAACATCTGTGGCGGGGCCATGTTGATCTTCCATTGGCTTTTGAATGGCTTGTGACTGACATGGTGCAGCCAGGAGTCCCTTATATGTAAAGACATCTTGTTATATGGAGAAGTTTCAGGGCAATGTCCAGAATCAGGTGGCTATGGTCAAGGGGGCAATGTCTGTGGGATAGAAGCCTGTTGGTGCATTCTCCTGCAGACCCTGACCCACCACACGTGACAGAACTCCCTCCAGCACCGTGTCCCAGTTGAACTCCTTGTATTTTGTTAAACAAATAACAAACTCCCTATGCAGCAGCAAGAAAGACAATGAAAATTGGAGGATGACCAAAGGGCTTCACAGTCCACACGGGGAGACACTTTTCCCCAATGGCCATAGTTTAACTACAAAAATAGAACTCATCACTGATGCACCATGTTCATTGGAAAATAAGAAAACATGTCCTCCAGGTCACATAGATGCAGATCCAGCTCTGATGGTCTCACTACAAAGGAAGCTAAAGCTCCTGACAACAACATATATTTCAAGGACCCATCCTCAGAGGCAGTTGCTCAAGAAGTCTTTAGGCCAGCAGAGCTCCATGTTTGTGGAGAGTTTACCCTGTCCCTTACTTTTTGAAACTCATCTACCACCTCCAAGTTTGTGAATTCCTGAGCATTTTCCATTCCAGATATGTATTCACAGATTTTCTAACACTTCCCCTCTCATTGTGTCTTACTTGGGCCCAAGGTAATGTTAAGGCTTTGTTCTGGATGAAAGTGAGAAGATGTTTGTGTAGCACATATTTGCATACTCATAGATTCATTTTCCTATTTTCCATTGAAATACAGAATCCCTGACATGAACATATACCCTACTAGACTCTGACTAATAATCCTAAAATGATGTAGAAAAAAAACCCAAGCAGAATAGAAATACAAGCAGTTCAGAGGATGCATGCTGTATAGTTGGACTTGCCTTTTGCATGATAAACGGTAGGTGTTAAATATGTAGACAATTTTTAATTGAAATAGTTCTCCATGTGTTTTTAAAGTAAACAAATATGTGAATTCCTGTCTCCCTTGCTTTGTAGCCAATTCAACACATGTATTTTTATATGCACATTTAGATTCCTACATGGTATCACATGCACAATTTGTGAGGTGGCTGATGGAAGATACAACTTATGAGAAGAGATCAGTCCTCCTAAATGCAGTTGGAACTGAAAATACAACCTATGGGTGAGCTTCCTAGAATTACAATATTATACATAAATCCATGTTCAGTAAAATGAATATTTTTGCATCTGTGGATGATATATATTTCATAATGAATTTCGATTTGCATATATTTCTACCTTTTAATATCTGTGGGGTTTTTTTGTATATATGTGTGTGTGTGTGTATATATATATATATATATATATATATATATATATATATATATATTCCAGATTTTTCAAAATATGAAATATATATGTCTTATTTTACACTCCCTAAATTCACTCATATTCATGTATGTGGATTTATAATCAACTCTTCACAAGGTTATTCTCAGAATTATTCATCCACCTGAAATACATATTTATTTTCTAGTACTGAAAACTAACTTCAGTGAATGGTGCATACAAATCCTAATTATTCTACAGTAAATGACCCTGTTTAACATCAATCCAAGTAGATTACTATGGGACATGATGTATGTTTTGACGTTCATTTTCATTCAAACCTGGTACATTACTATTTCTTCAGGTTATGCATATCATCGGATATGTATTTCATTCACAAGTTAGCAAAATTATTTGCATTTGTTTCACTTTCAATCACTTCCTATTCAGAACACATGAATTCCTCTATGTGTTTGTTGACTGGTATTTTTATAAGACTTCTTTCCAAACACAATATTTTCCAAATCCATAATCAGTTTTGAAGCAAAACTCACACACCCTTCATGAGAAAACATAACTCTAATATTACCATTAGATGTATAACTCGTTGGAATGAATGATTGTATATCAATATAAGATTTCTTATATATTTTAAGATATCAATTCAATCCATTATTTAAAGTGGAACTAGTTATATTATTTATTCACTGTATGGTGTATTCATACATTATCTCTATATTCATAGACAATGTGTACACCTCTCTGTACCCCCAATACTAATTTATTCATCTTCAAAATATGGCCCTCAGAAAAGGTGGAAGAAATACTCATGTCACCTGATCTACATATACATTTTATCAGAGTAATATTCTGGACACAAAATACAAAGGTCACACTTATGATTGTACCAAAGCCTAAATGGAAAGTGAGAAAGGATTACTACAATCATCCATGTGATGTTGCCTAATGCTCTCAAATGTCAGTCCTATTGGTGAGTACATATTTGTTTCTTCCTAAGATTGTGTATTCAAACTCAACCCTGTTGAAAATGTCTAATCCTCTCACTAACTTTATACTTAGCCTGATTTCATAATGACTCTATTGATATCTGCTTTCCTACATATTTTCCCCTGTTCATCATTGTGACTGACTCTTAACTTGTGTTGACATTTACATTCACTGTCTAACCAAAACCGTATTGCTAAAGAACTTTTTTTCCAAATTCTATATTAACTCTTCTTCCTAATCCTTCTGACTATCAGTTTTTGAATGGATGTTCTCTTCTATATTCAATCATCCAAGTAAAGGTCGTGCGAGCATCGGAGGAAGAGACTACCAAGAGAATACATCATGCAACAGCAAAGGGTTTATTTGGGGTCCAACATGCTGGGGCTCAGAGCTCACTTAATTAGAGCAGAGAGCCCTGAGAAGAGCTTATGCAGAGTTTATATACTTTTCTTGGAGAGGGCAGAAAGGGAAGTTTATTGATGGTTCAGGGTGAGTGGGTGGTTTGCATTCAACCGGGTGAGGGAGTACATTCTGCAGTTTGGCCGTTGGGGACAGCACATTCTGGGACAAGATTAGGAAACATTTCTCAACATTTCAACAGTGTTTTGTTAAGTGTACAGAAAAACAGGAAGTGACAAGTATATATTTTATTGACCTTTCATTCCCCACTTCTTCTGGCAACTTTTAATCATAAAAATGATCATTGGGGGATGTCACATTCTATGTTTGCTAGTGGGGTATTACCATAAGTTTAACTTGTCCAATTTGAGCTTGGAGAAAATAAATTACATGGTTGAGGAAACAGGGTTTTATAGTTAGCAATAATATGAGGATTATTATTGGACGGGCCAGAGTTGATAAAAACGTAGTTAACCAGGGGGACTGTGTAAACCAAGACTCAAACCACCATTTTTGGGCCTCTCTCTCTCCTCGACTCTCTTCAAGGCATCTTTTTAATTTACTCATAGATTATTTTACAACTCTATTATGGTCGACATTAAAAAAACATTCTTCCCTCAATGCAGCACAAAGGCCCCCTTCTCTAGTGAAAAAGAGATCCAACCCTCTACTGTTCTGTAAAACAACTTCAGAGAGAAAGGTTAAAGATTCCTGCAAAGCTGTGATGGAGGTTACTAATATCTTTAAGTTTTTATATATTCCTGCTCCTAATTGGGTCATTCGTTGTGTCCCATGGACCACGGCAGTGGTTCCTCTGCCCAACCCTGAAGCAACTGCTATTTGCAATGGAATGGCTAAGATGAGGGATATATGTTTTCAGAGGAACCGGATTGTATGCCCCCCTATTTGAACTTCAAATGAATCTGTGTCATGATAGAGCACTCTGGGAAACATCCGCACCATTACACATTTAATCACATCTGTTGACAATTTCATTAAAACACAAACAATGTTTAAGTATATAGAATTAAACTGTTGTAGGGACGGACAAGGCAAGGCACCAAAGATAGCACCAAAGACAGGGAAACAGTCTTATTTGGTTGCAACCAGATTCAGAGGGCATTGCTTCTTTTGTAATCAATTAATCCCATGAAACCTAAGTTTATGTAGTTTCAGAATTTTGTACCCAACATGAAAGGGAAGGGGCTCAGAAGTTCATAGTCTTCAGAAGTTCACAAAAGGCAGTTTTTGTTTCTGTTTTTTCCTTAGGTCTGGGCAAGTTAAATTTTCAAGAACACCTGGGAGGGGGAGAGCTTTTTCTTCCCTTTCTTTTTTCCCCCTGCCAGCTTTTCCCATGGAGCCCAGTTTGTAACTTCTTTATCTTAGAAATGTAGCAATGTCTGTGAAGCCCCAGCTCAAGGCCAGGAGCCTTGTTCACATATTTTGTGAAAAACTAGTGAGGGTGTGTCTAGCTCAGGAGTGCTGATTTTTTAGCCAGTTGCCAAGTAGACCAGGTCAACACAAAAAGAGAAAGTTTATGTACACTGAAGTCTTTTATAGCGACTCTTTTCCTGAAAGTCCCATAGGCAGCCATGGTGAAGACTTCTGGAGAAGGTCAGACTGTGAGGTGGAGATTCTTTATGTGAATTGGAGTCATGAGAATACCCAAGCATAAATGGGCTAGCCTCTTCCGGGATTTGAAGAACCCATTTTACCCAAAGGGTCCCTATTCTCACTTGATGGAGGTCAGGAACCTTTCTGAAGAAGGCTAAGACTTCATCCACAATGACAGCAATTTTGGCCATTTTGGTTTTGGATGCACACTTTGGATCTTTCTTCAGATCCATCAAGTGCTGAGAATCTAAGCCACAGCCTCACACAGGGCCAAGAGGCTGATTCAGACACATCCCTTTCCAAAGCAATTAAGCATAGAGACACAGGTGATGCCCACTCATTTCCATTTGAAAAGTGTTTCTTCATGGTTCACAAAGGGTGTGCCTGAGGCAAGAGACTTTCCTGACATTCAGGTCAACATATCAGTAGGTAAGCAAAAGGCCCAAAGCAGGGTTTCTCCCTGAGACTTGTGTGGTCACACTGATATCTGAGTTTTCTGACATGCTGGCCATTCCCTTCAGCTATCCAGTACATGGCCATGTCACAGAGCTTGGAGGTGGTACACATCTTGGACACAATACCATGAGCCTATTTTGGAGAGTGGCTAGAATTTATGAAGAAAACCAGAACATAGAAAGATAGCAGGTGTTGCCCAAAGATAAGGCAAGCTGCAGTCCATTGATAAATTAAGCAGGATGAATGCTGGGAAGTGTTCTACAAGACAGGACACATTCATTGAAGCATTTCCTTTTCTAATATCTACAACCACAGACACAGTGGGATATTCAGACATAGAAAGACTCGCCTTGCCAAAGGACTAACTAGAAACAGTTGACTCTAAACCAAACAAACCGCCTTTCCTATCCTCAGAACATGAGACAAAACCACAAAACCACATCCACACCCACAAAGGCACCTCCTTTCCAAAAGTAGGTCTGTGACTAGGCGCAGTGTCCTCAGACTGGTGGGCCATACTATGTTCCCCTGAAATGGACTGTCCTGTCTCAGTTCTGGTCTCCTTGGCCAACTGTGTGAAGTTGTCAGGAGCCAGTATTGAGCCACTAACTGCTTTCTTAGGAAATCCCCTCTTCTGAGCTATCCTGGCATTTGGCCATTCTCACATCGGTAGGTGCCAAGAAAGACTGACTCTGTTCTTGGTAAATCAAAACAAGTGAGAACACTGGTACTGGGACTGGGACTGTCTCTGTGTTCCTGGCTTCCTGGATTCCACGTTCAGAGATTTCTATCACCAAGGGAGTGAGGTGAAGTCACTTCCTTCAGAAACTGAATGAGGACACACTGCCTTGGCAACCAATTTGTCCTAACAGTTGCTTCCAGAGTCCCATGGAGGCTGCCCATATTTCCTGTGACACTTTCACAAGTTAGAATGATATATTAACCATAGGCACCCAAATAGAGCTCTCCACACAGGCCTGATTTGGCCCATCTTCTTTACATTAAGAAGAGAGAGGCAGATTCAGACACAACTCTTCATCCTGACCAAGTTGTTTGCCATGGAAGAAGACTTTTGCTCACTCAGGTCCTTCATCGCTGACTATATCTTGTGCAGAGATCATTTCTGCATGGACTTTTGAGGTTCTCAGCAAGTCAAAGATCCCATACATTCCTGTATTGTAAGACCAACCCTGTTCATGCTCTTCTGTAAAGTTAGGTTGAGGGAACAGTGTATGGTTTGGATTAATAACATTTTCAATTTGAGTTAGGAATCATTCTACTGGATGAAAAATGGTATTGGGAACTGCGATATGTATAAGACAATAGAGGTGAAATATATGTATGAAAACATAAATCCAAGTATTATTTGATGCCCAGAGGGCATTGGGCCCTTGATTGGGATACTTAGCTTTGAATTATGTTCTGCACAGATGTCTCAGATAAATCCATATACAATGGCATAGGACCATGTACCATGGTCCTATATACAAATAGGTCCATATATACACTCATCATACACTCTGGCTGGAGTTTTTGATGAGGGGCGCAGCCCTAGACAGTGTACAAAATAAGCTACCTTGCCCCTCATTTGCCTGATGTCAGGGTGGAATGGGCACCCTTCCTGTGAACCAGGAGTGATCAAATAGGCCTACCGTTAATAATACTCTGCTTCTTCAATTTGAGGCGTTCGGATTGTGGTGTTTAGATTCTTTATGTGAATTGGAGTGATGATAAAAGCCAAGCACCTATGGGCTAGCCTCTGCAGGGCTTTGAAAAACTCATTTGACCCAATGTATCCCTATTCTCTCTTGATGGAGGTCAGGAACCTTACTGAAGAAGGCTAGAGACTTCATCCACAATGACAGCAATTTTGGCCATTTTGGTTTTGGATGCCCACATGGGATCTTTCTTTAGATCCATCAGGTGCTGAGAATCTAACCCACTGCCTCACACAGGACCAAGAGGCTGATTCAGACACATCCCTTTCCAAAGCAATTAAGCAAAGAGCCACAGGTGATGCCCATTTATTTCCATTTGAAAACTGTTTTCTTTAGGCTTCAAAAAAGTTTGGCCTGAAGAAAAGACCTTCCTGACATTCAGGGAAACGGAACTATATGTAAGCAAAAGGCCCAAAGCAGGGTTTCTCAACTGAGTCATTTCTGGTCACACTGATATCTGAGTTTTCTGACATGCTGGCCATTCCCTTCAGCTATCCAGAACATGGCCATGTCACTGAGCTTGGAGGTGGTACAAAACCATGAGCCTATTCTGGAGATTGGCCAGAATTCAGGAAGAAAACAGGAACTTAGGAACATATTAGGTGTTCTCATCCCTAAGGCAAGCCACAGTCCATTCATAAATTGGGCAGGATGAATGCTGGGAAGCATTCTACTAAACAGGGCACATCCATTGATGCATTCTCTTTTCTACTGTCTACATCAATGGACACAATGGGATACACAGACATGGAAAAACTCACCATTTCAAATGACTTACTAGATCAGCCCACTCCAAAACAAACAAACCTCCTTTTCTAATTATTCTCAGAACATGAGAAAAAACTACAAACTCACACCCACACCCACAAAGGCATCTCCTTCCCCAAAGTAGGTCTGTGACTGTCCGGAATGTCCTCTGACTGGTGAGCCATACAATGTTACCCCAAAATGGCCTGTCCTGTCTCAGATCTGATCTCGTTGGCCAACTCTGTCAGGATCCAGCAGTGATCCACATCCTGCTTTCTCAGGAAAGGCCCCTTTTCAGAGCTCTCCTGGCTTTTAGCCATCCTCACATCAGTAGGTACCAAGAAAGACTGACTCTGTCGTTGGTAAATCCAAATAAGTGAGCCCACCTGGACTGGGACTGGGACTTGCTCTGTTTGCTTGGCTTCCAGGATCCCATGTTCAGAGAGTTCCATCACCAAGGAAGTTAGGTAGGTTACTTCCATCAGGAACTGTATTAGGTCACTGCCTTGGCAACCACTTTGCCCTAACAGTTGCTTCCAAGGTTCGCATGAAATGGAGGCTGCCCCTACTTCCTGTGACACTTTCACAAGTTAGAATGGTATATCAACCATTGTCCCCCAGGAACAGCTCTCTACACAGACCTGGTTTAGTCCATCTTCTCTACAATAAAAAGATAGATGTTGATTCAGACATATCCCTTCATCCTGACCAGGTTGTTTGCCTTGAAAGATGACTTTTTCTCTCTCGGGTCCTTCCCAGCAGCCTACATCTTCTACAGGGATAAATTCTGCATGGAACTTTGAGGTTCTCAGTAGATGGAATATGCCCTCCATTCCTGTATTATAAGACCAACTCTGTACCTCCTCTTCTGTAAAGTTAGATTGAGGAAAGAGTGTATGGTTAGGGTTAATAACATGTACAATTTGGGTTAGGAATCATTCTTCGGGATGAATAATGTTATTCTGACCTGTGATATTTATTAGAATATATAGGTGAAATATAAGTAGGTAAACAGAAATCTAGGTAAGCTTTGGAGACCAGAAGGGCATGGGGCCCTTGATTGGGATACCTAGCTTTGAATTATGTTCTGCAAAAATGTCTCCAATAAATCGATATACAATGGCATAGGTCCTTGTACCTTGGATGATTGAATGTAGAAGAGAACATCCAGTAAAAAAGAGATAGTCAATATGATTAGGAAGATACTCAATAGGTTTAGAAAGAAGAATGAGGATAGGAATTGTACCAAAAGTTCTTTAGCAATAGGGTTTCAGGTAGAGAGTGAATGTAAATGTTAGCACATGTGAAGAATCTGTCACAATGTTGAACTGGGGAAAATATGTAGGAAAGCAGATATCAATAGAGATTTTAGGATATCAGGCCAATTATAAAGTGAGTGATAGGATTAGACATTTTCAACAGCCTTGAGGTTGAATATATAATCTTAGGAAGAAAGAAATATGTAGTCACCAATAGGATTGACATTTGAGAGCAATAGATGTTTTTCATAATCCATGCTCACTTTTCATTTAGGCTTTGGTAAAAACATAAGTTTGATCTTTGTAGTTTTGTCCAGAATATTACTGTGATAAAATGTATATGTAGATCAGGTGACATGAGTATTTCTTCCACCATTTCTGGGTGCAATATTTTGAAGACATATAAATTAGTATTGGGGATACAAAGAGGTGTACGTTTGTCTATCAATATAGAGATAATGCATGAATAGACCATACTGTGAATAAATAATATAAGTACTTCCAACTTTAAATAAAGGATTGAATTGATATCTGAAAATATACAGGAAATCTTATATTGATATACAATCATTCATTCCAACCCGTTATACATCTAATGGTAATATTAGGGTAATGGTTTATCATGAAGAGTGTGTGAGTTTTGCTTCAAAATGATTAGAGAAATCGAAAATAATGTCTTTGGAAAGAAGTCTCATGAAAAGTCCAGCCAGGAAACCTGGAGGAATACATGTGTTCTGAAGCAGGAAGTGATTGATAGAGAGACAAATGCCTATAAATTTGTGAACTTGTGGATAAATATATATCCTATTATGTGCATAAACTGAAGAAATAGTAATGTACCAGTGTTGAATAAAAATGAACGTCAAAATAAACATTTTGTATCATAGGAATCTACTTACATTGATGTTAAACTGGGTAAGTTACTGTAGAAATATTAGGATTTGTATGCACCATTCACCGAAGTTAGTTTTCAGTACTAGGAAAAAAATATGTATTTCAGGTGGATGCATATTTCTGATAATAATCATGTAAAAGTTGATTGTAAATCCAAATACATGAACATGAATGAATTTAGGGAGTGTATAATAAGACACATATATTTCATATTTTGAAATATCTGGAGATTATATATATATATATATATATATATATATATATATATATATATATTTATATATATATACAAAACACCCACACAGACATTAAAAAGTAGCAATATATATGCCAATTGAAATTCATCATTAAATATATATCATCCACAGACCCAAACTATTTATTTTACTAAACATAGATTTATTTATAATTTTGTTAAACTAGGAACCTCACCCATAGATTGAATTTTCAGTTCCAACTGTGTTTAGGAGGAGTGATCTCTTCTCACAATTTGTATCTGGCAAGTCAGCTACCTCACAAGAATGTACGTGTGATAATAGGTAGGATTCTGTATGTGCATGCAAAAATACATGTGCTGAATAGGCTACAGAGAAAGCAAGACAGGAATTCACATATTTATTAACTTTAAAAACACATGGTGAACTATTTCAATTAAAAATTGACTAGATTTATAACACCAACCCTTTATCATGCAAAATGAAAGTCCAACTATACACCATGCCTCCTCTGAACTGCTTGTATTTCTATTCTGTTTGGGTTATGTTTCTCCATCATATTAGGATTAGTAGTCAGAGTCTAGTAGGGTATGGGTTAGTGTCAGGGTTTCAGTATTTTGAATGGAAAATTAGATAAGGAATCCAATGTGTATGCAAATATGTGCTATACAAAAATCTTTCCACTCTCATCCAGAACGATTACTTGACATTGCCTTCCCCCCAAGTAAGACACAATTAGAGGAGAAGAGTTAGAAAATCTGTGAATACATATCTGGAAAATCCTCAGGAGTTTACAAACTTGGAGGTGGAAGAGGAGTTTCCAAAAGTAAGGGACAGGGTTGATAGACCCAACCTGATCTTTTATTAAAATTGGGAGCCATCTTGCCACAAAGCGATGAAAAGCTAATTTTGGGTTTACTATAAATTACTGCAATTTCTGAACCCATTTGGAATGTCTGCCCGTGCCTTTAACTCACCCATGCCTATCTCTCTGACCTGATAGCAGCCCTCTCTGAAAGTTTAGTGACACATTATAATTTTTGGCCTTCCCTGGCCAGACAACGACCCTCTCTGAGGTCTAATGGTCATCATTATTTCTGATGTTGGGGCCAGCAAAAAAAAAAAGAAAAGTAAACTACATTTAGTGTGATGCTTGTCAAAGTTCTGTTATCTGTAATCCCCCTTTTGTGTAACTTTCTGGGCTATATAGCTGGGCTGTAGGAAAGGTGGGGTTGCTGTCTTGTTCCCGCCATTTTGTGAGGGAGAGGCAGGCCGCCGGCCGGTTGAAATAATAAATTTGCCTTAATTTGATTTTAATTGGAGTCAGTGGTCTTTTCTTTCATCCTGGTCTAACATTTTGCAGTTCCGCAGCAAGATGACCCTGCAAGTACAAATCACAAGACCAGACTGTTGGAAATTCTGAAGCTGACCTTCCCTCCAGGGCCCCCGGCTACAGAGCCACTCTAGGGGATGAGCAACTTGAGATGTTTCAACGACTTGGAGTGAGACTTTGGTCCAGGGAGCACTGCAATGAACCACTGGACTATAACTATTAGCAAGCACCTGGTGGAGGAGGCCTCCATAGGTAAGTGGCACCTTTATAACATCTGATATCTGGTTAAGGGAGATCTCTTCTGATGACAGAGAGGAGGCCTGGGGAGGCTCACATATACTCCTGTCCGGGACTGTAACGAGAATCATGCTGTCCTTTGTTCTGTTATGTAGGGAATTCTTCTGGATGGGTAGAGAGGTGTGGATGGGCATGCACGCGGTCCTACCCAGGAGCTTTAGCAAGACATTGCAATGCTCCTCTGCTTTTTTTTTTTTTTTTTTGGTGCCTGGTTTCTGCTTTTTTTTTTTTTTTGTTTTGTTCTGTGTTCTATATGTTTTTTGTTTGTTTGTTTTTGTGCGTTTTGTTGTGTGATTTCTGTGGTAAAAACTTAAAGATATTGGACGTGAAAATGGGTAATAAAGCAAGTAAGCGTGACACCTTTTTGGACTGTGTTTTAAGGAACTGCGATGAACTTTACCTCCCTTTGTTAAGCAGGATAAGAGAAGCCCCTAGCTGGCTGCCTGGAGCACACCCACTGCACAAGGCAATGCCTGCTGCAGAGCTAAAAATTGAGTATCTCACAGGTTAAGAAGTGAAACTCCTTTAAAACCACTTGTACCTCCAGATCAAAAGAGTCACAACCTTTGGGCAGAGTCCCCTGTGTTTCTCCTTTGTTAGCAAAGCAATAAACCTCCCTTTTTCTTCTTCTCAAAAACCCTGTCCTCATTATTAAATTGGCATTAATTGGCTTCAAGGTCAGGAACTGAACTTTAAGTTTCAAATTTTGATAAACCACACCACCCCCGACCCGGAACTTTTTGAGAGCTGACTACTGATATGTTAGGAGATGGAGCATGGTTGGGGTGGAACCGAACCAGAGGAGCTAATCCTGTAAGTTAAAGGAGGGACCGAGGGACTTCCAGCAGCTGCCGAAGCCCTGTTACTTCAGGGAATTCCCTCCTTCCTTCCCTGCACTGTAAGCATTATGTAACGTCTGTCTTCTTAAAAAAGAGAAAAAGAAAAAGGGGATACTAAATTCAGTTAAGTCACCATGGAGACCCTTGATTTTACATTTCAGGTTGCCCCTCTGTAAAAACATGTGGTCCCCTTGTGGGGACTTCTATGGTGCCACTGGTGTAGGAGATTTTTCTCTTATCTGCTCTGTTTTAAAGGCTTCTGTCTATCGGCCATAGTCTGGAGCTCCCTTCTGTCTGTCTTGTGTCTTTGTTTCTGGCCCTTTAAGACATGTGCAATAATGTGTTGATATTTTAAATTGTTTCTTGGGAATGATCTTAGCTGAATGTGTGTCTAAATGATGATGTTTTATTGTAACAATCTGGTATCTGAATGGGTTTTTGAAGCATTGCACAATCTTGCAGGTAAAAGTCGGGTTTAGGTAATTGTTTAGTTTATGATTTCAGATAATTTATGCCAGAGAACTTAAATACTTAGGATGGAAAACTAAAGAACTCTACTTCCAAGTTGGCAAGTAGCTTCCCAATCATTCAGTCTATTATTTCACCTATTTTGAATTGGGTAGCCTGGGAAAATGTCACTGTGCGTACCAGTGCATTAATTTGGACAACGATAGTAAATCATTTTATGGTATCTGTTGACAAAACAAGATGTAAAGATATAAAATTTTGTGAATTGTATCTTAAACTTGTTTCATAATTTTCAACATCCTAACCTGAAAATTATGGTTAAAATGCCTTAGGCCTGTTGTGTCTGCTCTGAATAGCAGTTTTTTCCTGCTCCTTCCTGACCTCAGCCAGGACTTATTTTGAAATGCAAATAAAAGAATCCTGCAAGCTCAGTAGGAGACTGATCTGAGGCCTAAGCAGAAAAAAAAGGCAAATTGTATGGTTTTTACTAATTACTGTCCAGTCGTTTTTTCTAGGACTCTTATTTTTTTCCTTAGATACTTTATTTAGTTTTTTTAGCTCATGATTTTGATCCTACAGACCAAAGTTAATGTTTTTCTGATCAGTTCTATCTTTGACCAACTGTGGAGTTTTTGAAACATTGCAATGCAGATTTCATCTGCGAAAAGCTATAAGGCCTTTACTATTTTTATGTGTGCACACTTCTGTTATGTGTTGTATGTCTATATATACATATATCCATATATCAAACATATGATACAAAAATTTACATATATAAAGAACGCTCATAAAAAAATGCTCATAAAAACAAATTTTAAAAAGTGGATCCAAGGATCCTTAATTCACGTTATTTAAATGGTTCAGTTTAAATTGGATAAACAGATAAAAATAAATGTCTTTAAATTTAAGCTTACAAGTTTTTCTAGGTGTTCAGATATCTAATAAAATATTAATGTCTACAAAATATCTAATATGACTTGGTTGTAGGACTTTTTCTTCAACAAAAAAATGGTTTACAATCTTCAATACATTTGTCTAATATTTTGATAAATAAGTAAATTAAATTTCATATGAGATTACTCATTCATGAGTACTTTTGTTAGATATCTGATTGATTAACTAAGGTCTGTACAAGTTTGTACTAAATTCTGTATAAGATTGTAAAAATCAGTCATGTGTTAAAGAGACAAAAATTTCTTAAAACATAAGTTTACCCATAACATTGTGTTTATTAAGTTTTATTTTTTCTAGAGCTAGCAACCATAAAAATTAAACAACTGATTAAATAAGAACTGTTATTTTAGAGAAATGTACTGTCATTACTTTAAAAGCTAAACTTGGTTAATGTGGAAACATCAATGTAATTATGATGCTATTAATGTGCTCATATCTTACATGTACAAGTCTGTAAGGTAGAAACTTAAAAGAGCATTATATCATGCTGGCGTTCTTAAGTTGTATGGTAAAAATATATATTGGGAATTTATTTATCTGTTATCATAAAGATAAGTAAAGTTTTATGTTACTTTTTACATTTGGGAACAATTTAAATGTATTTTTAAGTTAATGAGAGCCTAATCTATGTAAAGGTTAAAAACTTTCAGCCTTTCTTTAATTCATGTTTTAAATGTGATATCATACGGCGTTAGCTAATGTTCATGTGACCTAAAAAAATTTATGTAAACTTTGTAAAATGATATTTAAAAAAAAAGATCAGCTTTAGAACTAAAACCCTTAAGATTTATAAAGAGACCTGCCTTACCTGAGATAAGGCTCTGTGTCCCATCTTACTACATGTGAGAATGACTATGAAAACAGTAGGTTAGATTATGTTTCATTTAAAATTTTGTTCAAAAGTTGTTTTTTTTCTGTCAAGATTACTAGGATCTGTAACAGGGGATATAATTTATAACTAAGCAAAAAATTCAGGGTAGCTATTATGCAAACTAAGTATATTTACTCTTGTTAAAAAATTTTATTTTATAATTTCCTTATAAGTGATCTAAAGATTCTCTGTTAGTGTTTTACAGAATTGTTGCTTTAAGAACACAACATGGGTTAATTTAAGATAATAAGTCATCACCTACAAGACAAAAAGAATAACACAGATCCCAATTAATAAAAAGATAAATAATTATAAAGTTATAGACATTAAAGCCCAGTACTCTTAACATAAGGCAGTTAAAATTTATTTGCTGGATATTTAAGATTAGGATTTAAAATTAAAGTTAAATGAAAAGGGACAAGAAAACTAATATTTGGCTCTTGCCCTCTGAGTCAGTCTGAATCCAGGGAACAGGGGACTTCTCTAAAGAGCTTTTCAACTCTGGGCCATATAACCTCCCCATCAGGGGGATTAATGAGACCACTGGAGAACAGAAAGCCAATCAGTGCATTTGCTAAGAAGAGGAGAGTCATCAGAGAAGGGAGACATCCCTGATGCTGCCGAGGGAAGCCACATGGTCAAGGAACACCTGGACCCACCTAGCCCAAAAGGCACTAGCAGAACTGAGAAGCTGCTCTCAAGTCTCCCCAGGAATGGCAACCATAAAAGCTCAGCTGACTGTTACCAATAGATAGAAACAAAAGTCAGTTTGACTGCTTCATCTTAAACACTTAGCAAAGACAGTTGAAAGCAGAATACAGCCATTCCTGGACATTTTAAATAATAATAATAATAATAATAATAATAATAATAATAATAATAATAATATTTTAATGTATACACTTTATATTAGCCTCCCAAAATAAGTAAGACTGGAGGTTACAAAGAAGAATTCTCAGACAGGAATGCCTGATAACTATAAAAAGACTCTATCAAGAGGAGCTGCCAGAGGCAGAAGTTTTTAGTTTAAGGCCTCAGATATTTCTAACCTACACGGTTAGGCTTGGTGTTGGCTAGTATGATTATCCAGCACTGAGTAACAGAATTAAAGGTTTTTCTATTAGACACAGAGGTCATTCTAGTAAACTGATTTTGCAAGATCAGATGACATAAAATTATTAAACTGTATCTTATGGGGAGGGACAACTGTAACACTAAATGTTAAGTATTAAGTTGACAGTCCTGATAACTGGGGATATTAAAGACTGGTGAGGGAACTTCTGTACAGTGACATGTTCTAGCTGCTGCAACATTTATTCAGTACTCATGTTTTTTGTTTCTCTCATAGAAGAACCCATCCCCAGATGACTTTACAACCTGTTCTTCCCCAATGAGACTTCAAACCGAACTGACCTCTAAAAGGCAACTCATGTCCCTCATGCTGTTCCCCCTCACGTCACCCTCTCTCAGCTCAGAAGAAGCCAAAATGAGTAATGCCTCTCTTCTTACAACAGTGGAGCCAAAAGTAAATAGACTATCAATATACGTAATTAATTAAGTCAGGTAAAATCACGGAGACCGGTTTTGGGTGATTTGAAAAAATAGGGAGACTGTTGCATCAGAGAATAAAATTCCCTCAGTGCTCTTCACCTACCGTATGAAAGATATGAAAGGGACACATTAGAAAAGGGGGGAATGATAGACCCAACCTGATCTTTTATTAAAGTTTGGAGCCATCTTGCCACAAAGCCAAGAAAGGATAATTTTTCTTAACTATTAATTACAGCAAATTTCGAACCTGTTTGGAATGCCTGCCCGTGCCTTGAACTCACCCATGGCTGGCTCTCTGACCAGATAACAGCCCTCTCTGAAACTTTGTTGACACCTCATAAATATTGGCCTTCCCTGGTCAGATGACACTCTCTGAGGCTCTAATGGTCCCCATAAATTCTGATGTTTGTGTCAGCAAAAAAAAAAAAAATAAATAAAGTAAACTACCATTAGTGTGATGCTTGTCAGAGTTCTGTTATCCGTAACCCCTCTTTTGTGTAACTTTCTGGGCTATAAACCTGGGCTGTAAGAAAGGTGGGGTTTCTCTCTTGTTTCCGCCATTTTGGGAAGGAGAGGCACCAGGGTGGTGGAAATAATAAGCTTGTTTTAATTTGATTTTAATTGGAGTCAGTGGTGATTTCTTGCATCCTGGTCTATAAGGTAAACACTCCACAAACATGGAGCTCTGCTGGCCTAAAGACTTTTTGAGAAACTGCCTCTGAGGATGGGCACTTAACATATATGTTGTTGTCAGGAGCTTTTGCTTCCATTCTAATGAAACCATCAAAGCTGGGTCTGCATCTATGTGACCTAGAGGACATTGTTTCTTATTTTCCAAAGAACATGAGGCAGAAGTGCTGACTTCTCTCTTTGTAAGTAAACTGTGGCCACTGAAAGCTAATTGTCTCCGCATGTGGATTGTGAAGCCATTAGGTCATCCTCCACTTTTCATGGACTTTCTTGCTGCTGCACTGGGAGTTTGGTATTTGCTTCACGAAATGCAAGGAATTCAACTGGGACACAGTGCTGGAGGGAGTCCTCTCACGTGTGGTGGGTAAGGGTCTGCAGGACAATGCACCAACTAAGCTTCTATCCCACATAGATTGCCCCGTTGACCATAGCAACTTGATACTGAACATTGCCCTGAAACATCTCCATATAACAAGATGCCATTTATGGAGAGGTTTCAGACATATAAGTGATTCCTGTCTCCACCATGTTAGCCACCAGCCATTTGGAAGTCAATGGCAGATCCACATGGCCCGACCACAGATATTTTACCACACACCTGCACACCACAGCTCTGGGCCCACTTCTCAGCAGGCTCCAACATACTGGCATCTCTGTTCTACACCATTTTCATGAAACGCAGTCAATCAAGGCACTCTCTGGTATACTCATGATCAACAACAGGACATCCAAAGATTCTCCAGTGCCACCTGGTCATGGGAATTTTAAAAATTTCATGGTATTTATCTAGCCATTTTTCAAGGATGAAGTTGGAGAAACTGTGGGTTTCAATTCATTCAGGAACCATTAAATTTTGAGGTAGCACATTTCAAGAAATGCTCTGGAGAACTCGCAGAGGCAAAGCTTCCCAAAGAGTGGCCAAAATGACACATGAAGCCAGGCCCATGAGGTCTACAATGTTAGGTCCATGTGTGATTTGACTCTCAACTATGGCTGCCAAGTCTATAAGAATAAAATCATGTGATATCCTGGCTGAAATTCCCAATGCTCTTACGAAAGCCACCATTGGCTTAGATCTCAGTTTCCAAGGGCGACTCTCATGCATGGCCTCCTAAAATCCCAACAAAATTCATGGCAATACTTCTCTGAAGTGAGTTACATAACTCAGTCTCTAAGGGGAATGACACTAGAGTTCATGTTCAGGTGGACCCAGGCATCTCTTCTAACTACCACACAAATGACTGCTGGGAGCCATCAGCCAAGTAGGTATGACAATTTCCTTGCCAGCGTACCCCCATGTTTCCTTAGTGGAAGGACTCATGGAAATAGGACATTTTGCAGGACATTGCATGTAAGGTGACCTTGCTGAAGGACCAGGGCGGATCCATGTTTAGTGTGTTCCTGGTTTGGCATAATAGGAGATTAGGGTGTTCCCCCTTTAGAATAGGGCGGTTTAGCATAATAGGAGATTAGGGTGTTCCCCTTTAGAATAGGGTGTATCCTGCTGCTGAGTTCCTCTTGATTCTTAGGATCAGAAAGTATATTTGGGAGACAGAATCCCAGGAGTAGTGGATTTGGGCAGAGAGTGGATTTGGGCAGGAACGTGGATTTCCCCAGAACGTGTTTGTAGACGGCCGGTGTGAGTTCGGGAATAAAGAATTGCTGTTTGAATCTACAAGCTGTGTGGAGACTCGTGATTTGTGCCCAGCCAGAGACTGCGGCATTTGATGGCTCGTATGCGGAACACCTGAAGCTTGGGGGTAAGTGAAATTGCTCGCCCCTGGGGAAGGCGAGAGAATGGGTGACCATTTCAAAAAACAATGTGTTCTTCTTTTGATTTATTTTGTTTTTCTTTCAAGCTGCCTATCTCTAGAAATTTCTCAGGCAAACTGGTTGACTAAAGGTTTGATGTTTGTGGGCCCTGAGGAAGAGAAAATTGATACAACGATTTTTTATTCCGTTTTTGTTTCATTCAGATTCGGTTTTGTTTTGTGTTATCTTATTGGGTTGCGTTATCTTTATAGTAGATTAAAACAAACTGAAAATATGTTAAGCAAATTGTTAGAGGTTCAGAACATGGAGAAAGACATTTTAGATCAAGCAAAAGAGAAGGTCTCTCGAGCTAGTCAGACAGAGGAAGAAAATTTAAAGGATAAGGGGTTGTTAGGAAAAAGGCCACAACAGGAGGCTGTTACTAACTCCGTTTTATCACAAGAGGGTTTAATTCAACCAACAGGCCCACCGATAGAGACAGCTGAGTGGCCCTCAAACCCCGTAGTTGATAATTGGGATTCTGAGACAGGACCTCAAAGATTAGCATGCCCTGTACTTGAGCAGGCAGGAGGGCAGTGAATTCACCATGCTTTAGATTTTAAAACAGTGAAGCAGTTAAAGGAGGCTGTAACAACCTATGGTCCCCAAGCTCCCTTCACGGTAAGCATGGTCGAGTCCATTACTAACTTGGACATGACGCCAGCAGATTGGGCTAGCATGTGTAAATCTGTGCTAAATGGAGGACAATATTTGTTATGGAAGGTTGCCAATGAGGAATTATGCGCAGAGACAGCTAGGCGAAATGCAGCAGCCGGTTACCCTCAAAGAAATCTAGAAATGTTGCTAGGGAAAGGACCTTATGAGGGACAGCGGCAACAAATTGAATATGATCCTGCTATATATGCACAAATTGCTGCAGATGCAGTTAGGGCATGGAAGACTTTACAAGGACATGGAGATTTACAAGGCCAGCTATCTAAGGTAATACAGAGTGGTAATGAACCTTACGCTGACTTTGTAGACAGGCTAATTCAAATGGCTGCCAAAATTTTGGGGGATACAGAACAAGCAATGCCATTAATAAAACAACTGGCTTATGGCCAAGCAAATCGTTGCTGCAGAGAGGTTATTAGACCATGGAGACATGAAGATTTAAACACATATATTAAATTATGTAGAGATATTAATGAACAAGAGCAAGTCTTGGCAGCTGCAGTACAACAGGCTTTTGATGCCAGGCCAAAAACATGCTATGATTGTTAAAAAACAGTACATTTTAAAAGGAGTTGCCTCATAGGAGGAGGATTTAACAAAACTAGTTATCAAAGAAATAGAATACCGGGTATTTGCCCACGATGCCATAGAGGGAGACATTGGGCTAATGAATGCCGTTCTCAAACTACCATAGAGGGTACTCCCTTAACAAAAAACGGACAAGGACCAGGTATTTACCCATGATATCGTGGAGAAAGGCATCAGACTCCATTGCCAAAAAAAGGACCAAGGGGCCCAATGCTCCGGGGCCCACAACCACAAATATACGGGGCAGTGGAGGAACCCAGCAACACCATTAGAGTAGTGCCCAGGACACATTGTCCATTAAATCCCTCATCAGACAAACCCGAGGGAGCGCAGGGTTGGACATCTGCGCCTCTGCCAGAGCAGTACTAACTCCAGAGATGGGAGTTCAAATCATTCCTTCAGGAATAAAAGGACCTCTTCCCCAAGGGACAGTAGGCTTATTATTGGGACGTAGTTCACCTACATTAAAAGGACTTAAGATAAGTCCTGGGGTAATTGATCTCGATTATGTAGGTGAAATAAAAATTATAGCTAGTTCTCCAAGAGGTATATCAGTAATTTCACCTGGAGATAGAATAGCACAGTTGTTAATAATACCCATCCTACATAATAAATTTCCTAGTCATAGTGTAAAAATAGGTTCCAGGGGATTAGGCTCCAAAGGTGTAGATTGGGCTATGTTGTCTTTAAATTTAGATTCTCGCCCAATGTTAAAACTAAATATTCAAGGACACGACTTTAATGGGCTACGGGACACAGGTGCAGACCTTAGCATCATATCTAGTCAGGAATGGTCAAAACATTGGCCATTACAACAAGCCACTCAAACGCTTCGAGGCCTAGGAGTGGCTACTAATCCCCATAGAAGAACAATGTTATTATATTGGAAGGATCCTGAAGGTTGTGAGGGAACTATACAGCCATATGTATTGGATCATCTTCCTATAAATTTATGGGGACGAGATGACCTAGATCAATTAGGTTTGACGTTAACAAATAACATCAATCCTAATGCGCCCACTACTAGGGTTAGACAAGGTTTTAGGAAAGAAAAAAGATTAGGAAAACAAGGACAAGATATAGCAGCACCAATTCAAATAGATCAAGGAACAGAAAGACATGGGTTGGATTTTCAGAAAGGGCCACTGAGACAATAAAAATTACTTGGAAATCAAAAAGACCAGTGTGGGTTCCTCAGTGGCCCCTGACTAAAGAAAAGATACAAGTAGCCCATGATCTGGTCAAACAACAATTAGTGGAAGGACATATACAACCTTCCATATCTCCCCATAATACTCCCATTTTTGTCATTAAAAAAAATCTGGTAAATGGAGATTATTGCAAGATTTAAGAGCCATTAATAATGAGATGGTTATTATGGGACATGCTCAATCAGGGATTCCTCAATTGTCTGCTTTGCCAAAAACCTGGCATGTTTTAGCCATAGATATTAAAGATTTTTTTTTTCAATTCCAATTCATCCTGAGGATAGTCCACGCTTTGCATTTACTGTCCCTGCATTAAATCATGAAGGTCCTGATCAGAGATATGAATGGAAAGTACTCCCTCAAGGGATGGCTAACAGTCCAACTATGTGTCAAATATATGTTAATAAAGCAATCCAGCCACTTAGAAATCAAAATCCTGAACTACAAATATTTCACTATATGGATGATGTATTATTGGCACATAAATATAAAAACATATTGCTGGAATGTTATGCAACACTTACAAACTTATTAAAAAATTATAATCTAGAGATAGCAATAGATAAAGTACAATTAAATTTTCCAATTAATTATTTAGGAGTTCTATTATCCTCAACCATGGTCCGTCCACCAAAAATTCAAATACAAGTAGATCAACTCAAGTCACTTAACGACTTTCAAAAGTTATTGGGAGACATAAATTGGATAAGGCCTTATCTAGGCATACCAACAGGAGAGTTGGGACCTTTATTTGATATTCCAAAAGGTCCATCAGATCCAAACTCACCTCGCATGTTAACTCCTAAAGCAAGAAAGGCATTGAAAATTCTTGAAACATATATGGAAAATATACCTTTGGATAGAATCGATATAGGTTTGCCTTTATTATTTATTGTACTACCAACAAAAAATATTCCTACAGGAGTATTTTGGCAAGAAGGTCCATTATTGTGGATACATTTATCTTATTCACTTAACACTATTCTTACTAGGTATCCTGAGGCTGTAGGACAATTAATACTCAAAGGAATAAAAGCAGCGAAGGGAGTGTTTGGAATTTTTCCCAATAAAATTATTACTCCATATACTATGGATCAAATTGATGAGTTAGCTAATGAGTTAAATACTTGGGCAATAATCATGTGTAAATCTAATGTTTGATTTGATAATCACTTACCATCTAATCCTTTGTTGTCTTTTTGGTCTAAGCATCCTGTAGTTTTTCCAAAAATGACAAGAAAAACCCCTATTATGAATGCTCCAAATATATTCACTGATGGGCCAAATAATGGTACAGCAGAAGTAGTTACCCCTGATCAAACTTTTACATTTTTAGTACCAAAACAATCAGCTCAAAAGGTAGAGCTTAATGCAGTTTTACAAGCCTTTTTAATGTTTAAAGATTCTGTATTTAATTTATTTTCTGATATTCAGTATGTTGTTAATGCTATAGTATCTCTTGAAGATGCTGGTAGGATTTCCCCTTCTTCTACTGTTTTCTCTTTGTTTTCCACTATACAAAGTCTAATCTGGGACAGAAAAGATCCATTCTTTATAGGACATATTAGAGCACATACAGGATTTCCTGGAGCCCTTAGTTTGGGCAATGATTTAGCAGATAAAACTACACATGACATACATATTTTCTCTACACTAGAAGAAGCTACGAATTTTCATAAAAAATTCCATGTTAATGCTAATACTTTACAAAAGCGTTTTAAAATAACTAAGGAACAATCCAGACATATAATAAAACAATGTCAAAATTGTGTGACCTTTTTACCACATGTTAATCTTGGAGTCAATCCTAGAGGACTGATACCTAACCATATTTGGCAGATGGACGTCACACACTTGCCAGAATTTGGAAAATTAAAATATTTACATGTTACAGTTGATAGTTCTTCCGGATTTTTGATGGACTCCCTTCATGCCGGAGAAAAATCTAAAGATATTATAGCTCATTGCTTACAAAATTTTGCCACTGTGGGCGTTCCTAAACAGTTAAAAACTGATAACAGTCCTGGCTATACCTCTACCTCTTTTAAACAATTTTGCTCATCATTTGGTATTACTCATATAACAGGAATTCCATACAATCCACAGGGAAAAGGCATAGTTGAAAGAGATCATCAAACTATTAAAACGTACTTATTAAAGCAAAAAGAGGGAATTGGAAAGGGGTATATATCCCCCAAAGATAAACTTAAAATAACGCTTTTTACTCTAAACTTTTTAAATTTGGATTCATCAGGACTTAGTGCTGCAGAAAAACATATGTATCCAAAAAATGTGCATAAGCCTAAAGTTCTTTGGAAAGATATTCTAACAGGACAATGGAAAGGTTCTGACCCAGTGATTGTCTGGAGTAGGGGCTCTGTCTGTGTGTTTCCACAGGGAGAACAGCAACCTATTTGGATTCCTGAAAGACTGACTAAAATGATTTCTACAGATCGAAAAGAAGATGATTTGACTCAAATCCATAACAGCTGATATCCAGAACTCCAGCTTGGCCATTCTTACATCTGCAACAGTGATTAACCAGGATTCTTTTTTCAATACCTATTTTATTATTGCATTTTTCCACATCATAAGGCTCTATTTTTATGTTTTGGGCTCATACAAACCTAGGTTAATGTTTTTCTGATCAGTTTCATTTTTTGACTGTGGAGTTTTTAAACATTGCAATGGAGATTTCACCTAGGTAAAGCTACAAGGCCTTTATTATTATCTTATGTGTTGTACATTTGTTTGCACATTTGTGTTTTGTGTTGTATGTCTGTGTGTGCGTATGTCCATATTTCATATATGAGGAGCGCTCATTAGAATATGGATCCGAATTATTTTTGTTATTCACGTGATTTAAATGGATTAATTTAAATTAGGTAAACAGCTGTTAAGGATTGTTTTTAAAGGTGGTTAACAGATCTGCTTGTTTACTAATTTAAATCAGGTAAACAGCTGTTAAAGATTGTTTTTTAAGGAGGTTAACAGATCTGTTTGTTTACTTTCACCTTTCCTTTTCATTATATTTAATAATTCTTTTCAGGATAATGTCTGTTTAGCATCATTGCCAGAATTCCGATCTTCATCCCAATGAATATAACTCAACAAGTATGCTCAATCAAGGAGTCAACTTACTTTAGGAGGAAACGGACTTTGGGAGGAGACGGACAGATTGATAGATTCCTCCACTTTGAACTGCTTACAGAACTTGCCTAGACTATGTAACTATCGTTTGGTACAGCGAATTGTGGTAATGCTGGCATATCTTTGCTGATGGTGTCACCAGTGATTTTTGCTGATGGTGTCACCAATGATGCAATTTTTCCTCCGTCATGATGGCATCTTAACCACCTTCAAATTAACCTTTTAAAGCCTTTTAATTATCATCTATACTGTACTTTTAAATGAACTGTTTCACCACCTACAGCTTCACTAATTTAAATGAGGCTTAGATTCTGTTTAAATTGCTCAATGTTAGTTTACTTGGCTGCCCTTCAACCAAAGGCCTTTTTTACTCCATTAAGAAGCTTTGTCTTAATCTGCCATGTACAAATACCTTTTTTCTTCCTTCTTCCTTTCTCAAGATTTTAAAGTAAGTCTAGTTTCCTCAAAATCTATTTAAATGGCATTTTACAACTTTTTACATTACCACACAGAGATTATCTCATCTAGAAACACTTCTTTTTCCATTAACCTCTTATATTAAAATATATTTCCACATCTTGAATCTTTTTCTATCTCTTTTTTAACCATTAACCCTTTTTATAAATTCAAATTTTGAAACAACTCTTATAAAATTTCTGATTTAGACAAATTACTCCACTTTAATAGGATGAAATACTTTCATGTTTTTTTTTATGGTACCATAATACTATAATTGAAACCCAACTGAAACTTATTATTCTCTTGTATATAAATTACACCTGATAGAATCTTAACACTTAGTAACCTTGTTTTGGCAAAGACACAGACCAAAGCAATATTAAACCTTTTTTCAATTTACCAATTTATGAAAACACACATAATTTTTAAATATATTACCTTATGGAACTTAATAAGTAAAGAGTACTTGATTTTATATTTAGTGGTTGATATTTTAACACTTTAGCTTTGTAAATTAATTAGAACTTTGTAGAAACCAAGATCTTAGACAAATGTAGTAAACAGAATTAGCCATCTATTTCTTGAAGAAAAATCCTTCTACAGGATACCATGATGGTCCCATTGATACACTTAATAACTCGTCTTTAAAAAGCCATGGACATTCTCTCGCCTTCCCGCAGGGGCAAGCAATTTCACTTACCCCCAAGCTTCAGGCGTTCCGCATACGAGCCACCAGATGCCGCAGTCTCTGGCTGGGCACAAATCACGAGTCTCCACACAGCTTGTAGATTCAAACAGCAATTCTTTATTCCCGAACTCACACCGGCCATCTACAAACACATTCTGGGGAAATCGACGACGTTCTCTGCCCAAATCCACTCTCTGCCCAAATCCATTACTCCTGGGCTTCTGTCTCCCAAATATACTGTCTGACCCTAAGTACTCAAGAGGAACTCAGCAGCAGGATATGCCCTATTCTAAAGGGGAACACCCTAATCTCCTATTATGATAAACCGCCCTATTCTAAAGGGGGAACACCCAAATCTCCTATTATACTAAACCAGGAACACCCTAAACATGGATCCGCCCTGGTCCCTCAGCAAGGTCACCTTATATGCAATGTCCTGCAAAATGTCCTATTTCCATGAGTCCTTCCACTAAAGAAAATTGGGGGTACGCTGACAAGGAAATTGTCTTCTTCTAGTGTAGAGAAAATATGTATGTCGTGTTTAGTTTTATCTGCTAAATCATTGCCCAAACTAAGGGCTCCAGGCAATCCTGTATGTGCTCTAATATGTCCTATAAAGAATGGATCTTTTCTGTCCCAAATTAGACTTTGTATAGTGGAAAACAAAGAGAAAACAGTAGAAGAAGGATTCCTCCACTTTGAACTGCTTACAGAACTTGCCTAGACTATGTAACTATCGTTTGGTACAGAGAATTGTGGTAATGCTGGCATATCTTTGCTGATGGTGTCACCAGTGATTTTTGCTGATGGTGTAACCAATGATGCAACTTTTCCAAAGGAACTTTCAATTGGCTTGGTGTCGTGGCATTTCTGTATCCTCCTCCCTTCTGCTAGTGATGGTCTAAATTTGGGGGCCAATGGCTATATGCTGGACCGGTAGTCAGTGACGGGTATGATCCAATTGCAGTGGTATCAACCTAAGACAGGAGGCTGACGACTAAAGGTCAGTTGCCTAAAGGTCAGTTTTCCGATGACGGTTAAGAACCATATGTTGAATTGGACAACCTACCAGGCACGGTCCTTAAGCCACATTAACCTCACTCCCCCACTGGCACCAAGGCCAAATTTGGGGGCCAACAGAGGTGAGGCAAAGAACCTCACCCCCCCACTGGTGCATAGACCTATCCACAAGTATGGCTGTATGCTGGACCAGTAGTCAGTGACGGGTATGATCCAGTTGCAGTGGTATCAACCTAAGACAGGAGGCTGATGCCTAAAGGTCAGTTTTACAATGATGGGAAAGAACCATATGTTGAACTGGACAACCTACCAGGCACGGTCCTTAAGCCACATTACTTGTTGTTTAATCAATCAGAACGGGGAAGATGCTGGGAGCCATCAGCCAAGTAGGTATGACAATTTCCTTGCCAGTGTACCCCCATGTTTCCTTAGTGGAAGAACTCATGGAAATAGGACATTTTGCAGGACATTGCATGTAAGGAGACCTTGCTCAAGGACCAGGGCGGATCCATGTTTAGGGTGTTCCTGGTTTAGCATAATAGGAGATTTTTTGGTCTTAAGGCTAATGCAATTAGCGTTTTTAAGGCTGAAACAAAAAACTCCTGTAAGATTAACTTGAGATGGATTAAAAATTCTCTCCATGTCCCCTCTAGGAGAGGCACAGGGAGCAGACATCTCATATGAGGTAGAAAAAAGAGTGGGGAGGACATTAGAATTACCATGAACCGGCATCGGCATTGGCCATGCCCGTGCCACTGCCCACCACTGCATTGGTGTCGCCTGTGCCATCGGCACCAGCACCAGAGCCAGAGCACTTAGCAGAATGAAGATCCTCATCACAGGATTGTTGTGGTATCTCTTGTTGCTGGTCAGTTGATGTCGAGACTCTTCTTGTCAAGCGTTCAGGGACCCACAACGGTTCCGTACGATCCTGGGGAAAAACACATACAGATCCTCGTGCCCATGTCAGCACGGGGTCAGGGCCGTTCCATTGGCCTGTAAGAACATCCTTCCACTTAACATAGCCAATCACAGAGGGCTGAGGGGACACATGTCTATCGGCCGCAGAGTGACCATGAATATCCAAATTCAAAAAATTAATGGTAAAGAGAGCTAAGGACAGGCGTTCTTTAGGAGTGTGTTCAGCTCCTATTCCCCCTTTTTGTTTTTGTAAAGTTTCCTTTAAGGTGCGATGAGCACGCTCAACAATGCCTTGTCCTTGAGGATTATAAGGCAAACCATGAGTAAGTTGCACTCCCATGGTAGAACAAAAAGCTGTAAATTGTCTGCCAGTATAAGCAGGTCCATTATCAGTCTTAAGGGATGCAGGTGCACCCCATGCTGCCCATGCCTCTAAACAGTGAGTAATGACATTACGTGCCTTTTCTCCCGATAAAGCAGAAGCATGGATAATTCCAGAGCACGTATCAACGGAAACATGCACATACTTAAGGTTACCAAAGTCAGGTATATGTGTCACATCCATTTGCCAAACAACCAATGGCTTTAATCCCCGTGGGTTTACTCCATAATTAGGGGGATGAAGAAATGTGACACAATGGGGACATTGCAATACTATCTGCCGAGCATCCGCTCTTGAAATGGAAAAACGCCTGCGCAGCGTTAATGCATTAACATGGATGTTTTGGTGAAACAATTTAGCCCCCTCTAAGGAGGAAGCCAAGCATATCAATTGACTTCTAGTGGCTAAATCCGCACAGGCATTACCTTGGGATAACGGACCAGGAAGAGAGGTGTGAGCCCTGATATGCATTGGATAAAAAGAAGCAGTGCGGTTAGAGATAAGCTGTTGAAGCTGAGTAAAGTAAACAGACACATTGTGGGCATCACTAATAGTTCCCACGGCCTCCAGGACTTTTAGTGCTTGTACCACATAGCTGGAGTCCGAAATAAGATTAAAAGGAAAAGAACACTGTTTAAAAACTTCAATAACAATTTGTAGTTCTACCCATTGTGGATTTCCAGGAGCAAATTGATGCTGGATAGGGGGAGAGTCATTAATTACGTAGGCTCCCATTCCAGACTTGGAACCATCAGTAAAAATGTTAACAGTCCCCGGAATTGGACTGGATGAAGTTACCTTAGGGAAAATGATGGGATGTTCTTTAACAAAATGGAGTAATGGATGAGAAGGGTAGTGATTATCAATACTCCCTTGAAACGAGCAACACAGAATAGCCCAGTTGTCTAGAGTAGCACATAAAACATTAAGTTGAGCTTTAGTGTAGGGTATGATAAGAGAAGAAGGTGATTGGCCAAAAAATTGAATGCTTTGTTGAATCCCTTTAAGTGCCAATGCTGCAACAGCATCAGGATAATATTCTAAGGATTTTCCTGGGGATACATGTGGGTGGATCCATAGTAAAGGCCCATCTTGCCACAGTACTCCAGTAGGCTGCCGCATAGTGGCAAGCACACATAACTGGAAAGGTTTATCACTCTGGAGCCTGCATAGAGTGGCATGCTGTATAGCTTGTTCTACTTTTATAAGGGCCGCTCTAGCCTCAGTAGTGAGGCTACGAGGGGAAGCAAGATCTAGATCACCCTTAAGAGTAGAATACAAAGGCTGGAGCACAATATTAGGAATATGTAAATATCCTCTTATCCAATTAATATCTCCCAGCAATTTTTGAAAATCATTTAAAGTTCGGAGATCTTGAGTCCTGATGGTAATTTTTTGTGGTTTTAATTTGTCATACCCAATTGTTGCTCCCAAAAACCTGATAGAATCCCCCGTTTGAACCTTTTCAGGTGCGATGTGCAGTCCATGTTGAGCCAACAGCATCACGAGTTCTTTATAAGCCTCATAAACTGTCTGTTCTAATTTTGCGGCCAATAACACATCATCCATATAGTGAATGATCTTGGTGGAGGAATACTTATGTCTGAGAGGTGCGAGTGCCTTTCCCACATACATGTGGCACATCGTGGGACTGTTAGCCATCCCCTGTGGCAACACCACCCACTCAAACCTTTGATCTGGTTCCTCATGATTACACGAGGGAAGGGTGAAAGCAAAACGTTGGGAATCTTTAGGATGCAAAGGAATGGAAAAGAAACAGTCTTTAATGTCAATAACAATTATATGCCAGCCTTGAGGAACAGAGGAGAGCAGAGGCAGCCCTCTTTGAATGGGCCCCATAAGCTGCATCTGAGCATTAACTGCTCGTAGATCATGCAGTAGGCGCCACTTCCCTGATTTTTTCTTAATGACAAATATGGGAGTATTCCATGGAGAAGTAGAAGGTTGGATGTGACCCAAATCAAGTTGTTCTTTGACTAGATCATGGGCTGCTGCCAGTTTAACCGAGGGAAGAGGCCACTGAGGCACCCAAACAGGCTCCTCGGTGAGCCATGTTATGGGTATTTGAGCCCCAGTGGCCCCAGGAAAAACCCAGACCAAACCTGTTAAGCTTTTGATGACCTTGCACAGGATGCTTACGTCCCTGTAGGTGCCTTCCTAGTCCTAGACCTGGCTTATACCCCATATCTTGCATGATATGTTGAGACACTGGGGAATAGTCATTACTAAGAGTGAACCCCATGTCTTTCATCAGATCACGGCCCCATAAAGAAATAGGTAAATCAAGTACATAAGGCTGAAAGGTACCATCGTGTCCTTCCGAGTCCTTCCAAGATAGATGTCTACAGCTGATTTGAGGGGCTTGGGCATATCCAAGTCCTCTTAAGGATTGATCAGAAGCCTGCACTGGCCATCCCCTAGACCAGTCCTTAAGGGCTATGATACTACGATCTGCTCCTGTGTCCAGCAATCCCACAATAGATTTACCTTCTATGCTTAATTCCAAAGTGGGGCGATTGCTCATATCCAGTAATAAATAGGCACAATTTCCTCCGGTGGTACCAATCTGATTTCCTGTCCGTGACCTTGAGTCAGCAGGGAAGTGATTATGCAAACTAGGCAAAATTAGCAATTGAGCAATCCGATCCCCTGGGGAGATAGACACAATGCCCCTTGGAGCTTCTACCATAACCTTTACTGCCCCTACAGTATCAGGGTTTACAACTCCGGGGAAAACATGAAGACCTTGTAGGATAGAGGATGCACGTCCAATTAACAAACCTACAGTGCCGGGGGTAAAGGCCCTTTGAACTCAGTTTCCACCAATTGGACTCCCATCTTAGGTGTTAATACGAGTCTGGAGGTGGAACAGAGGTCCAATCCCGCGGCACCTGTAGTGGCTCTCCGCATCTCGTGGGATGGCGCAGAGAAGGCCATGTCTCGGGTTCGGGTGTGACATTCTCCATTGCCCCATATATTCATGGGCCCTGGGGTCGGGGGCCCCTTTGGCCGTTTTTTGGCCCAGCTGAAATAGGCTGTCCATGGATGTCCCTGACTGATCTACACTCCCTTGCCCAATGCTTCCCCTTTTTGCATTTTGGACACAGCCCCGGTTGACGAGGGCCATTAGAAGGGCCACCGCGAGGAGGTCCAGTAAAATTGCCTTTTTTGGGACAGTCACGTTTGAAATGGCCGGATTGACCACAATGGAAGCATGTTCCGGCACCAGGACCGCCCCCTTTTGCAATCCGAAGGACAGCAGCTGCAAGACCTGCATTAGTTAAAGGTCCTCCAAGCTCTCTACACACTTTCATCCAAGCTTCTATGCCCTTGTTTTTATAAGGAGCGATTGCTGCTTTACATTCTTTGGTGCATTGCTCAAAAACAAGTTGTTTAATCAAGGGCATTGCTCTATCAGGGTCACCAAAGATTTTTCCTGCGGCATCCACCATCCTAGCAACAAAGTCTGAGAAAGGTTCTGTGGGGCCTTGCATGATTTTTGTTAAATTGCCAGACACTTCTCCTCTATTTGGGAGTGATTTCCATGCACGGATACAAATGTTATTGATCTGTTCATATACCTCAGGGGGGTATCCTGTTTGTTGATTAGCAAATCTGCCTTGTCCCAAAAGCATTTCCTTGTCCCAATGGGGGTGTCCCGCCGCATAGTTTTGGGCAGCCTGCTCTACAGCACCCTCTAGCACAAAGGCTCTCCAGTCCAAATATTTGCCTGGAGAAACACAAGCCCGAACAAGGCTAGCCCAATCAGAGGGAGTCATACAGTATCTAGACAGACTCTCCACCTGAGTTAATGTGAAGGCGGCATCCACCCCATAAGTACGCACAGACTCTGCCAGGGTCTTCACAATTTTGAAATCTAAGGGCTCATGGAATCTTCCCCTATTGTCATCCTGGAAAACTGGATAAGCAAGACCCATCTCAGCATTAACAGCCCTCCATGTTTGGGCATGGAAAGCTCTCCTCGAAACACCCTCACCGTACGGCGGCGGGTCTGGAGGATCATTTTTCTTGAGCTCCTGTTTATTTTTGTTCCCTTCTCCCATAGTTAAACTCCCTAGCTGCCGAGACAGTCTCCCGAGCTCCTCCTGTTCTTCCTCCTCCTCTTCTGACCCACTTTTGCATGGGAGTGTGCGCAGTGTACTGAGATCTGGATACAAGCGTTTCCTCCCCCGTTTCTCGCTCTGCACATTCCCCTCCTTCTGAAATATTTCACTCCGTGCCAGAGACAATCGCCTCCTCCCCTGTTTCTCGCTTCGCACACTGCCATCCTCCTGAAATACGTCACTGCCTGCCGGAGATAATTGTTTCCTCCCCTGTTTCTCGCTCCGCACACTCCCACCCTCCTGAAATACCTCACTGCCTGCCATTTCTGATCTTTCTTCATGTAATTGCTCTAAAACTTCTTGTCCTTTAGTAAGTGCTTCCTGACATCTGCTATCTGTGAGGCAACTATGAATCATCTTCCAAAGGGGTATCACCCCACCCTCTAATATGCCCTGCTCAGAAGCAAAGTCAAGGTCTGTGCCTAACTTATCCCAGCTAGGCAGTGTAAGACTGCCAGAAAATGCAAACCACGGTGCGATAACATCTGTCTTCTGTAAAAATCTCTGTAAAGTACTACGTTTCACTTTTAGGCCCTTGGAACGTAACAGGTTTTCTAGGGCCAGGAGAAGCGGACTTGAAGATACGGCACCCATGACACAACAAAAGACACACAACAAACAAGAGTGAAAGTAAGAGCAAAAGTACACAGTGCAGCTGCAATAAGATTTAATGCTCTCTCTGGCTTTACAGAGGAGCTGCCACCTTGACAGCGGGTCCCAATTAGTCTGGGACTAATCTCCGCTTTAACCGGGGTCCCAATTAACCTGGGACTAATCTCTGCTTTAATCGCAGGTCCCAATTAACCTGGGACTAATCTCTGCTTTAATCACAGGTCCCAATTAACCTGGTACTAATCTCTGCTTTAATCGCAGGTCCCACCTTACCTGGGACTAATTGGTGCACCACCCCTGACTGCTGAAAGTTCTGGTTCCCGGGTCTCGGCACCACTTGTCGCGACCCCTTGCCCGCAAGGAAGACGCAACTCAGGAATCTTCTTTCAGCAGTTTATTCAGGCCTTGATTTAAGTATCTTTTAGTGACTCCCTTTCTTTCTCTTTCTCCCCTTCCGAGGGCCCAAGCACAGCCTAATAAAGCCTCCCACGTACCAATCTTAAGCCGCCGCGTGGATCTTTCTTATAGGGTGGCAAGAGATATCGTGCCAACTCTCCACAAAGGAATTTGATTTATCACAGGCCACAGTGGAAGCCAGCGCCATCTTCTAATGGCGGCCACAATTTACAACAATGGCTTACCACAATATACCACGGAAAAATCAAATAACAACTCTAAAACATGATTAGCACATTCATTGGCGGACACACGTCGGGCAGGGGTGATTGGTCAGCCCTGAGAATGGGTATACATTTAAACTGATTGGTTGAAGCCCTGAGATGTATATGTGCTGAGCTTCATGCTTTCTGGGAAGGGGTTGTTAAGTAACTAGGTGGTCAGGGAAGATTTCAACACACATCTAATGGGCAGTTCCGGGAAATGTCTTAACTGCCACAGGAATTTCAGGTTCTGAGTGCAGCTTGTAAACTTTATAAAACCTGGTTCTTTACGTTTCAATTTCAATTTCTTTTATTATTTAATTTCCCACTGCATTTTCTGAAAACTTTTAATCTTAAAAATAATGAATCATAATTATTGCGGGGTCTCACATTCTATTTCTGCCAGTGGAGCGTATTTCTGTCTGATTACAATGAGTTTTACATGCCCAATCTGAGCCTGGAGAAAGGTAAATATGCTATTAAGCAAACAAGTTCCCACAGCTAGCAACACCATAAGGATGATCAGGGGTCCTGCCAAGGCTGATAGGAGTGTAGTTAACCAGGGGGACTGGGTAAACCATGACTCAAACCACCCTTGTTGAATATCCCATTCTCTCTGGTGCTCTTCAAGGCATTTTCTCAATTTACTCAAGGATTCTTTTACAACTCCAGTATGGTCAGGATAAAAACAACATTCTTCTCTCAGTGCAGCCCAGAAGCTCCCCGCCCTCATGAAGAGGAGGTCTAATCCTCACCTGTTCTGTAAAACCACTTCAGAGAGAGAGGTTAAGGATTTCTGAAAAACTGTGATGCAGGTCTCTAACGTCTTCAAGTCTTGAGATATTGCTGTTTCTAATTGGGCCATTTGTTGTGACCCACGGATCATATCAGCTGTTCCTGTACCCACTCCTGCAGCAGCTCCTATCCCCAATAGGATGGCTAGAGTAAGGGACACAGGCTCCCAGCGAAATCGGGTTTTCTTGTCCCCCTAGTAGACCTTCAAATGTTTCTGCATCATGATAGAGCACCCTGGGGAGTTTCTGCACCAATACACAATATTTTAGAGAGCTGTCCAATACCTGGGATGAAATGCAAGGAGTTCTGACTATGTGGAGTTCAGTACCATAAAGGTTCCTTTATTTAGTTCCCAGGGGGAGGAGTCACCTGTACTCTGGACTGGAGAAGTAGGCAAAAACGGAAACTGGGAAGTATGAGATGATAGAGGGGTTCTGGTAGATCTAGGCACTGGGTCCTCCACAGGGTTGGGCCTGTTTGCGACTTTGGAAATCAGCTGGGCACACGTAAAAATCAAGACTGGCTAGTTTACACCTGGGCTGGGGGAGATGACATCCATAATTCATGGGGTAAGGTGGTCTATGTTGCCCTGGTTTGGGTTTGAGTGGGATCTGTGTGGGGTCCTCTATGTCAGGGAGATCCCAGTCAGAGAGGCCTATGGCAAGCTGACAAATGTCCAGGTGGAGAGATGGCCACCAAGTCCATAAGGGGGCTCTATGTGAAATAGACCACACTACTTGCCCAGTAGGATTTATAACTTGCCATTGTTGCTGAACAGGCTGATGGGGATTAGGACTGCTGGTGGTCAGGGGAAGAATCCATAGCCCTACCCACAAGACGGACACGCAACTTGAGAGGGTTACCAGTCTGTTCCAATTTCCAGCCGGAGTCTGGACAGGGCGCAGGCTTGAGATGGGAGACATTGATCCAGGAAGTGATCCCATCCACTTTCACCACTGTAGGTGTTATAAGCAGCACCTGGTATGGTCCTTTCCAGCGGGGTTCCAGGGATGACACCTGATGCCGTCTCACATAGACAAAGTCTCCAACTTGATATTGATGTGGGGTTCCCTCATCTCCAGGCTGATAAGCAGTGGCCAACTGTTTCTACAGGTATTGCTGGGTGTTGGGTTTGTTCAAGGGCTTTAAGTCTGTCAAGCAAGGGGGTGTGAAAGGAATCATTAAGTCTCAGAGTTGGGATTAGGTCCCTTACTGGAGGAGGGGCACCATAGAGTATTTCATAAGGGGTTAAGTTACACAAAGAGGCAGAGAGGTTATTTCTTGCATGAAACAGTGCATAAGGTAGGAGCATAATCCAATTTTTTATGCCGGTTTCCAAGCTTAATTTTGTTAAGTTCTCTTTGATGGTTCTATTCATCCTTTGAACCTGTCCTGAGCTCTGGGGTCTATAAGCACAATGTAACTTCCAATTAATCCCCAGGGTCCTGGTGAATGCCTGACTTACCTGGGCTTCGAATGTTGGTCCGTTATCAGACCCTAGTACCTTAGGCAGGCCGAACCTTGGAAAATGTCTTCTAGGATCTTTTTGACCACTTTTTGTTCTCCCCATTGTGGAAAAAGTTAAAAGAGTCACTCCATTTAGGGCTGCCAATTAAGCTTCCTAATCTGCTCTTCTGTTTCCAACCGCCACGGGGTTGTTTTCCTTCTGGTGCCCTGGACAGTGCACTATAGCTAGGTCCTTAGGGCCCTGCACTGCTGAGAGAAGTTGGAGGATCTCATGTTTGTTCTTTATTTCTTTCCCAGTGGAGGTTAATAGCCACCTTTGCTGGTAAGTAGCCCCCTGCACATTTGCAGTGACAAATGTGTATATGGTGGCCCTTTTGCCTGTTGCTAGTTCCAATGGTTTCGTAAGGGCAATCAGTTCTGCTTTTTGGGCTGATGTCCCTTCTGGGAGACCAGAGAACAAGATGACATTAGTTTCGCTAACTACTGCTGCTCCAGCCCGCTGCTTACTGTCTTGGAGGAAGCTGGTGCCCTCCGTAAACCATACGACTTCAGGGCGAGGCAGTGGCTGATCCTTCAAGTCTCGTCGTATACTGTTTTCCTCTGCCAGTATGTGTTGACACTCATGAGCGACGGGTCCTGATGATACTTCTGGCAGCAGTGTAGCCGGGTTGAGTGGAGCAGGGGGTCCCAACATTATTCTGCCTTTGTCAAGCAAGAGGCTCTGGTAGTGGTTTATTCTGAAGTTTGATAGCCACCTTTCTGGAGGCTGACAGATGATGCTCTCCAGGGCATGGGGGGCTATAATGGTTAGCTTCTGTCCCAAGTTCATATACGAGCATCTTTTATTAGAAGGGCTGCCGCTGTTATAGCTCTTAAGCAATGGAGCCACCCGCTAGCCACTGGGTCCAATTTTTTTGATAAGAATGCTACGGGCCTTTTCAAAGGTCCCAAAGTCTGAGTGATCACTCCCAGTGCTATTCCTTTCTTTTCCTCGATGTAGAGAGTGAAGGGTTTTTCTACATCTGGGAGTGCTAAGGCCGGAGCAGATAGCAGCACCTTTTTTTGACATTATAAAAAGCTTATTGTGCTCAGGGTTCCATTGGAAGTAGGCATCCCCCTTTATCAGCGGGTATAAAGGGGCAGCCAGAGATGCAAACCCAGGAATCCATAACCTGCAAGAGTCGGCAGTCCCAAGAAACTCTCTGAGTTGTCTCTTATTATATGGGGGCGGTATCTGCACAACAGTTTGTTTTCTGCGCTCAGTGAGCCATTGTTTGCCACCCCTAAGAGAATAACCAAGGAAGATTACTTCTTGCTGACAAATTTGGACCTTATGGCAGAAGCCCTATATCCAAGCCGAGCAAGCTCAGATAATAGTGCTTGGGCCCCAGACTCATAGTTCTCCTTGGTGTCGGCTGACAGTAGGAGATCATCCACATATTGGAGTAGGGTGACTTCGGGGTGTACAGTTCTGAAGTCGTTGAAGTCCCTGTGGAGGGCTTCATCAAAGAGAGTGGGGGAGTACTTGAACCCCTGTGGGAGTCTAGTCCAGGTTACTTGGCCAGATGTTCCAGTTTCTGGGTCTATCTACTTGAAAGCAAACAGGAACTGACTGTCCTTATGTAGGTGGAAAGCAGAAGTAAGCATCTTTTAAGTCCACCACAGTGTACCATTCCCGCTCCAGATTCAGAGTGCTAAGCAAATTATATGGAGTGGGTACTGTGGGGTGAATGTCCTGCAGTCTGTTGTTAATTCTCTTAGGTCTTGAACAGGACGGTAGTCCCCAGTTCCTGGCTTTCCTACTGGTAACAGGGGGGTATTCCTGGCTGATTTACAGGGCCTTAGGATACCAAGAGCCAGGTATTTCTGAATATGGCGCCTTATCCCATCCTTAGCTTCTTTGCTTAGAGGATATTGTTTAACACTGATTAGAGAGACAGAGGCTTTTAATTCTACTACTATTGGAGGTTGTTTTATGGCAAGACCTAATCCAGCAGTTTCTGCCCAGGTATTAGGATAATATTTTATACATTTCTGTGCTAGTTTGCCTGTTTGATCAGTCCTAGGGAGCGAGAAGTGTTGTTGTTCATCTTCTGTGGACATAGTCAAAGCCGTGACTATGGGAGTTTTTACTGAAGGCTTTAGAAACTTCACTTGGGGACCATCAGAGTTAAAGGTTATTCTATCCCGGAGTTTGGTAAGCAGTTCCCTGCCCATCAATGGGGCTGGGCATTCTAGGACTACTAGGAAAGAGTGGTAGACTTTTCCCTTTCCTACATCCATAATACTCTTAGTTGTCCAAGCCCGATATCTACTGCCATTAGCCCCTTGAACAAGAGACCCTTTATTTGATAGGGGGCCAAGTGGGGTCTTAAGGGCTGAGTATACTGCTCCTGTATTCACTTCAAAGTTCACTAGAGTCTCCTCCACTTCAAATGTTACCCTGAGCTCGGGGAGGAGATCTGAGCCCCGACATTCCTAGTCCTCTTCTAGAGTCAGCATGGCGGGCTGGGGTGGCTGCTTCTTTTTGGGGCACTCTATGGCCCAGTGTCCTTTTTCTTTAAAGTAGGCACATTGATCTGAGGCCAGGGGCAGCCTTTGGCATGGGACCAGGTATCCCTTCCTGTCTTCCTGCTTTTTAACTTCTGGCGTATTTGCTGCTGTGAACAAAACTTTAGCCAATGCTTTAGTCTGCCTTTTGCTCATTTCATCCTCCTTTTGTTCTCTTTCCTTCTCTCTCCTCTGTTTCCTCTCCTCCTCAGTTTCTCTCTTATAATATACTTTCTCAACCTCTCTGAATAAATCTCTTAAAGTCATATGTTGTAATCCATCTAGACCTTGTAAATCTCTCCTAGTATCTGGGGCAGCCTGCTCGATAAAGGCCATTCCAACAGATGCTCTTTGGTCCTCTGCCTGAGGGTCAAAAGGAGTATATTTCTTAATGCTTCCATAATTCTCTCAAGAAACATAGAGGGAGACTCATTAGGCCCTTGGATAATCGCTCTTACCTTGGCCAAATTAGTCAGCCCTCTGGCGGCCGCTCGGAGACCTGCTATTAGAGCCTGGCGATAAGTGGAAAGATGCTACCTACCTTCAAAGGTGTTGGGGTCCCAGTTGTGTCGTTTCATTGGCCCATAAGGATGGAGAGGGAGCATCACAGGGGCTTCCGAGTTTTCTATTATCCATTGCTGGCAGTTTTCTTTAGTTGGCCCAGCTTCCTCCAGGGTCGTAGGGGCAGCTGCTACTGCAGGGAAGTCCCCTGGAGGGCTTGGGTCCGGACTAAATGCCTCTAGTGGTGGAGAGGCTGAGTCAGCATCGGGAAGACCATCAAGATCATGTTGGGGGTTGTGGAGCAAGGGTAGAGGATAAGGAGGGGGAGGAGTGTCCAGTCTTGTGACTCAGGGAGAATGAAGGGAAGAGGGGGAGGAGTGGAAGTTTTGAATTATAGGATCGTGGGGGAAGGGTTATATGGCTGTTGATCTGGGTGGACACGTGGCCCCGGCTGAAAGACAATATCTCTGACTTTTTGGGTTAGAGGGAAGTGGAAGGATCATTCTGGGGGACATCCAACTCCGAGGATCGGCTGTTAAGGAGTGTAAAAAGTCAGGATGGCACCTGTTATTTTGCCAGAGAAATGTTAGAGTCTGTAAACAAGTCTTCATGGTGCCTGGCAAAATGCCAGAGGGAGTGGTTTGTGAAGTAACAAAAGCGAGCCATTAAGTTTGGAGATTCTTTATTGGTTGACTCCTGTATCTATTTTATGCTAATTTGATTAGCTGTGTAAAATGTATAAATATCGCTCAGATCCTACAATAAACGGCTCTCATTCCTGCTGCATCAACGTACACAAGTTATTCATCACCCTCCCGGTTATTCTGCTGCAGCCGGACTGCGGCAGATGGTGGCCCGTTACGGGGAGCCCCGGGACACTCGGGGGAAAGTGACAAAAAAAAGCTGCCCGTCCATAGATAGGACGGGAGCAATCTGCTCGTCCCTAGGCAGATAGGGCGAGAGGAAAAATGGCCATTTTGAGAAAATGGAGAAGATTGATGCAGTATGTTTGTGTCTTGTTTTGTCTTGAAATGTTGTATTGTCTTTGTGACGAAAATTATGGAAGGGGTGAGAAGTAAATTGATAAGGGAGAAAGGCACCCCAGTGGAACCAAGAATAATTAGGGCATGTGTTGATAAAAGCCCAGAAACTCTAGTCAGAAAGAAAAAGAAAGTTCAGAAGAACAAAGATTATCAGGACGAAAGTTGCAGCAAAAGGCTATTACTGAATTCTTTTCGTTACCGGAGGGTGCGTGAAACGACAAGGTGGCTGCCACCTGCCCAAACCGATCATGGCGCAGCAAGAATTTTCCAAGTGGCAGTTGCTGGCTCTTCCCCGCCCCCCTGCCCGGGGGAGCGGATGGCCACTAGGAGCCCAAATGTAGACCTGACCTGGAGGCACAGTCTCGCAGGCTCTTGCTCCATGTGCCTGGAAGAAGTTTGAGTCTGGGACTCTCCCCAGGGCCATCTGGGGCTGCCCAGGATGCTACAGCTGGCAGAAGACGCTACTGGTATCCCTGAAGTTTGATCATTTCCAAGGCCAGTAACTACAATGGGTCTCCCACACCAGAAGACTGATGAGTAATGAGTACTATTAAGGCTTATTTCAAATGTAAAAAAACCTTGAGATAATGTACTAAATTGTTCCAAAGGTTGGTTTCTTAGTGAAATGCTACAGAATTTTCTTTAGCCATCTGGAGTTCCTGCCTTCGTTCCAGTGCTGGTGAAAACAAAGGTGAAAGAATTTACATTGTTGCTGAGAACCAGAGGAAACTTCGGCTGAGAACCCGAGGATACTTCGGAGTATTGCTGTTTCTGCTGCTACAACTTAAGCTAGCTGCCTGCAGAACTTACCTGGACTGTGATTTACCTGGACTGTGAGTTAATCTATTGAGACACTGCTTTATCTCGACTGAGATAACAAACTGTAATCTACAACAAATTGTAACTCAATATCTTTGCTAATGGTGTCATTGCTGGTATAATTTTTCCAAGGGCTTCTTGCATGGAGCCATCAATTGGCTTGGAATTGTAACATTTTGTATCCTCCCTTTCTGTTTCTAGCAGGTTATTTATGGTGTTTCTGTAAAAAACACTATGGTCGTTATTTAAATTAAACAAAAGGGGGAAATGTTAAGGTCTGTAAACAAGTCAGGATGGCACCTGTTATTTTGCCAGAGAAATGTTACAGTCTGTAAACAAGTCTGCATGGTGCCTGGCAAAATGCCAGAGGGAGTGGTTTGTGAAGTAACAAAAGCGAGCCATTAAGTTTGGAGATTCCTTATTGGTTGACTGCTGTATCTATTTTATGCTAATTAGATAAGCTGTGTAAAATGTATAAATATCGCTCAGATCCTACAATAAACGGCTCCTATTCCTGCTGTATCAACGTACACAAGTCATTCGTCACCCCCCGGATATTTTGCTGCAGCCGGACTGCGGCAATGGGCCATTCTGAAGCACAGAGAGTCTGCCAGGTACAGCGTTTTACTGAAAAAAAAAGATTCTGGGCCCTTGAGCGGACATCAGTCCAATGATCAAGGGTAAGGTACAGAGGTGTGCAAGTACTTTGTCCCATAATGGGAATTATTCAATCAGGGACAGTGAATACACAAACAAGACACAGACAAAGACAAACAGTAAACGTTTAACATGAGTCCAAGATAAAGATTAGAACTGAGTAACTGGCAAAACCTGATGGGTTAGACAATAAAGACAGACAGTAAACTCAACATGAGTTTCTGACAATGAACAAAACTGAGTATCCGGCAAAACCAGATGGGCTGTCAAACCGAATCCTGAAGCAAAATATAACTGAGTTGAGGAACCTACTATTCCTCGAATTCCCGAGTCCTCTGGAGCGTCCCCCAGGGACGTGGCCTGTGGCTCTGTTAAACATCTGTCAGCCACCTTCAGAGAGAGCTTACGCTCTTCACTGACAGCCCCTTAGCCAAGCCCTGACCTGAAACCTGAAACCAGAAAGAGGCACCTTACTTACCCCGAGAGTTGGGGTAAGTAAGGTGGGGTCTTTCGTCCGCCGCTGCCAGATGTCTCACGTGGGGCCTCCAGATGAAAAGATGGGGCGAATGTCGGAGGAAAAGACCACCAAGAGACTGTCTCATGCAACAGCAAAGGGTTTATTGGGGGGTCCAGCATGCTGGGGTTCAGAGCTCACTTCAGAGATGCAAAGAACAAAGAGCCCCGAGAACAACTTGAGCAGAGTTTATACACATTCTTTAGAGAGGGCAGGGACTTTACATACATCATAGCCTCCTTTAGCAAATCATCATATACCACGGGAAAATCAAATAACAACTCTAAAACATGATTAGCACCTTCATTGGTGGGAACACATCGGGCAGGGGTTATTGGTCAGCCATGAGAAGGGGTATACGTTTAAAATGATTGGTTGAAGACCTGAGATGTATATGTGCTGAGCTGCACGGTTTCTGGTAAGGGGTTGTTAAGTAACTAGGTGGTCAGGGAAGATTTCAACACACATCTAATGGGCAGGTCTGGGAAATGTCTTAACTGCCACAGATTTTCAGGTTCTGAGTGCAGCTTGTAAACTTTACAAAACCTGGTTCTTTTGTTTGAATTTTAATTTCTTTTATACTTTCAGAACCTTACAAAGAAAGGTGTGAGACTTCATCCACAATGACTGCTCTTTTGGCCATTTTGGTTATGGGTGCATGCATGGGATCTTTATTTAGATCCATATGGTGGTGATATTCTAAGCCACAGCATCACTCAGAGCCTAGAGGCTGATTAAGACACACCCATTTCCAAAGCAATTACTTTTCTTAGGTCAGTTACAGAACTCAGTCTCTGAGCGGAATCACACCAGAGTTCAAGCCCAGGTGGACCCAGTCATCTCTTCCAACCGCCACACAAATGACCACAATTAAAACCAAAACACTCCCCCAAGGTCCTCATCTTCTTCCATATAGACACTCATCATTCCCTCTCGCTGGATGTTTCCATGAATGGCACAGCCCAAGAGAGTGTCCAAAATAATCTCCCTTGCCCCTCATTAGCCTAACCTCAGGGTGGCCTGGACACCCTTCCTGTGAACCAGGATTGATCACATAGGTCTGATGTTAATGCTGCTCTGCTACTCCAGTTTGAAGCCTACTGAAT